>NC_090760.1:893396-900896 GCF_036898095.1 Palaemon carinicauda | reverse complement strand
AGATATATATCTGTATATTTATATATATACATATTTATATATATACATGTATATTTATATATATATATATATATATATATATATATATAATATATATATATATATATATATATATATATATATATATATATATATATATACATCATATGTGTCTGTGTGTTTATGTTAAAAGCATCATCTCACTAATCTAAAAAGTCATAAATTTTCTTAATTTCCCAAAACTAAAACCATGCACATAAAACTCCCCAAAATATTAGAATATCCTTTTGCATTCCGTCCCGGGGCTTATAACCGAAATCCTAGAAGTGCCACTATCATTAATATATCTCCAAACAAACCAGGCAATTATATTTCATAAAAATCTCCATTCGATTTTTACCGAAACTAATTATTCACAAAACTTGATATGCTTCATTGATCAATTCAGACTGACACATACACAAAGCGAAGCTTTTATCAATAGAGGTTTGGTGGTTAGAGATTTGTTTTTGACGTGGAAAGATATGGTATTAGAATTGATAGCATACGTTCATTGCTGCACTGTATATATGTATATGTATAGATGTATATATATATATATATATATATATATATATATATATATATATATATATATATATATATTCATTTATATTTATATTATTTATATAGATATATATATATATAATATATATAATATATATTTATAATATATATAATATATATGTGTATATATATATAAATATATATATATATATATATAGAGAGAGAGAGAGAGAGAGAGAGAGAGAGAGAGAGAGAGAGAGAGAGAGAGAGAGAGAGAGAGAATGTATATATATATAGATATAGAAATAGATATATATGTATATTATATATATATATATATATATATATGTATATATATATATATATATATATATATATATATATATATATATATATATATATATATATATATATATATATATATATATAATGTGTGTATGTATATGTATGAATATATATTGACCTTCGTCATTCCCGTTTTCCTGAGGTTAAACTAACTACTTTACCTTTTCGATCTCGTAAAATTAAAGCTCTGTTGATGGACCTTGATGCTCATGGAGGTGTAGACCCAAATGGTATTTTTCCTGTGTTTTTTATAAAGACTTCAGATTTCTTTCCTCAAAAGTTATCCGTTATTTAGCGCAAGTTAGCAAGAAGAGGAGCTTTTAGCACTTGTTGGAGAATTAGTAATGTTACTATACTATGTAAATGTTTTTTTTGGTAGCACAAGTCCAACTGATTACCGCCCAATTTCCATAACATATATTATCTAGTGTTTGAACGTCTTTTGGCTAAACGTCTTAATAGGTTTGCTGAAGGTAATCATCTGTTTCGTAGTCTCCAATGCTGTACAGAAATCCCTTGATTGTGATAATGAATTTCGTCATTTTGGAGATGATTGTTGTCATATTATACATTTTTCATGAATATTACTCAGAAGTTTTTCCTGGTCATAATGAATCAATCCAAAGTAGGAGTTATTCCAATCTGAAGATTCATCAACATGCATAAGGATGAACTGGAACATATAATTTAGCAATATCCCTAAACCAGTTGCACATCCTGGTTAACAATAGCTCCCTGGGAGCAGTTCCACTAATGGATCCTGTCCGCTGTGACAGGTAGAACAATGGCAATGTTTAAGACATGTGCGATACGAGAAAGTGACAATGACGCCCACACAGTCTCGCTTCTCCTTTTTGGGGGAAAGTCAATACATGTTTTGGATGAGAAGGACCGAGAGGAAAGATGGTATTCAATATGTTTGCTTGGATGTAAAGAGACAGGTAGAAAGAGTTTTCTACACGTGGCACTCAAGATTTTCATAATTCAGATCATCCAGGGTTGTGGTGGCCGATGTGGTAACGTCCTCGACTGGTCAACACCCGGGGTTTGAGTCCCGCACAAAATCGTTAGTTCCTTTGTTCGCCGCAACCTCTTTATCTTTATGAGCTAAGGATTGTGGGTTTGGGGGAGCCTATAAGCCTATCTGCTGAGTCCTCAGCAGCAATTGCATGACCCTCCCTGGTCCAATGATTGGGTGGAGAGGGGGCTTGGGCGCTGATCATATGTATATATGGTCAGTCTCTATGTCATTGCTTGATAGGGCAGTGTCACTGTCCCTTTCCTCCGCCATTCATGAGCAGCCTTTACAACCTTTAAAGGAGATAAGCAGAAGGATTAAAAGTGGGTGTAGATGTTGGCCATTGGGATATTAATCAGAGACTATATTAAGATTTACTTAAGTTGGTCTGCTTGCTCCATCTGTTCTACCAATAGACATATTAATTTCCTATCTATTTTTTCTATGAGTGCTATATGTGGATGAGATCATGATGAGGGGTAGATGGAGATGGTTTGGGCATGCTCTTCGCACTCCCCAAGAGAAATTAGTTTACGAAACGTTCATCTGGGCTCCACAAGGCACTAGAAGAGTTTGAAGGCCCAGACCTACATGGCTGAGGGCTATGAAGCGTGAAGTAGATGATGATGAATGGAGAAGTATTGAATTAAAAGTTCAAGATAGAGACGAATGGCGAAATCTAACAGAGGCCTTTTGCGTCAATAGGCTAGGAGATGATGATGATGATGATGATGAAGATTTGCACTATTCATCTTTTTTGGTCGTTAAAGAAATAATTGTTATAACCAGGTGTCTTGTGTTTTATATTTCGAGATATTTCTCATATTATGATTGATATAATGATGCATTATATAGGTATACTCGAAATATGACACTAGCAAAATATATAATTCCGTTGAATATTCATGATAGATATTATAAGCACATTTTTTAATATTATAAGAATGGGAGATTACCTTACACGAAAGGCACAAAATTTTACATAACATTAAAAAAAAAATGGAATTTTTCATACGATTAATATAATGATGCATTATATAGTATATTCGAAATATGACTCTAGCAAAATATATAATTCCGTTGAATATTAATTATAGATATTATAAGCACATTTTTGATATTACAAGAATAGGAGATTACCTTACACGAAAGGCACAAAACCAAAAAAAAAAAAAAAAAAAAATTATATAATTATATTCGAAATTTGACACTAGCAAAATATATAATTCGTTGAATATTCATGATAGATATTATAAGCACATTTTTAATATTATAAGAATGGGAGATTACCTTACACGAAAGACACAATACCTAAAAAAAAAAAAAAAAAAAAAAAATGGAAAATTATGAAATTTTATCCCGGATTCTAATTTTACAAGAATAGGAGATTACCTTACACGAAAGGCACAAAACCTTACATATCAGTATTAAAAAAAAAAAAAATAAAAAAAAAAAAATTGGAAAATTATGAAATTTTATCCCGGATCTGCCAGCTCATCTCAGTTTAATAGTTTTCTGATCCCATTATGATGATATCTTTCTTTTCCCTCCTGTTACAAGCAGCTAGCTCAGGCAAATTGCTCTCTCATAACAGCTGTTTTCCAGAACGCAGGAAAAACCTATTAAGGTTATAAGGGTTCATCTGCGCTTGACACGAGGAGGTTTTCCTCTTGTTTTTCTCAGGCTATAGATGTTGAAACAAAGGAAATTGGCTTTCAGAATTAAATTGATATTATGAAATTTACTTTTCTTTTGATGTGTGTTATATATAGTTATATATGTGTACACACAATACACACATAAGAGTATACGTGTGTGTGTGTGTGAGTATATAGATATATATATATATATATATATATATATATATATATATATATAGTATAATGTATATATATAGTATATATTTTATATATATATATATATATATATATATATTTATATATATATGTATATATAGACACATATATATATACACATATATATATATATGTATATATATACATATACATATATGTGTGTATGTATATATATATATATATATATATATATATATTTATATATTTATATATATATACATAAAGCCTACAGTAAACACTGTATATCTCTGCATCTTTAGATATATACCACCGGATACGTGGTGCAAGTAAAGCTTTACCCTCTTGATACCATCCTCGTCTAGGGAGGAAACACGCTGGTTATTTTTTATAGCATAAAATACTCTTTTAGAACATTAGTAGTTCAAGTTACCTTTGAAACTGATATGTACTTCAGAATACTCCTCAGCAAGATGGGTTATCAAATAACCCAACGTAGTATCGACTCGATGAAGACAACGCAAAGATTCCATGGAATAGTGAAAAGTGATGAAACTTGAGGCATTTCTTCTTGATTTTGATAAGAGGAAATTTGAGAACGCATAAGTAAGATAGAAAGACGACTGGGGAAGTCTAACCCGAGGCCCTTTGCGTCAATAGGCGTAGGAGGAGATGATTATGAGGAGGATAAGGAACATAGAAGGATTTGAGGAAGATGTATTATTATTATTATTATTATTATTATTATTATTATTATTATTATTATTATTATTATTACTTGCTGTGCTACAACCCTAGTTGGAAAAGCAGGATGCTTAAGCCCAGGAGTTCCACCAGGGAAAATAGCCCAGTGAGGAAATATGCAAGGAAAAATACAATATTTTAAGAACAGTAACAACATTAAACTAAATATTTCCTATATAAACTATAAAAACTTTAACAAAACAAAAGGAAGAGAAATAAGATAGAATAGTGTGCCCGAGTGTACCCTTAAGCAAGACAACTCTAATCCAAGACAGTGGAAGATCATGGTACAGAGTTTATGGCACTACCCAAGACGAGAGAACAATGGTTTGATTTTGGAGCGTCCTTCTCATAGAAGAGCTGCTTACCATAGCTAAAGAGTCTCTTCTACCCTTACCAAGAGGAAAGTAGCCATCGAATAATTACAGTGCAATAGTTAACCCCTTGAGAGAGGAAAATATGCCGTAAAAAAAGGGCTTCATTGAGAAAGGAAAACAAAATCAAATTTTTCTTCCTTTTTTTTGTTTTTATATACATGAAAATATCGATACATTAAGATTTTTCGAAGCCTTTATTATTAATAGTATTACTACTTAAAAACTGTACAGAGAGAGAGAGAGAGAGAGAGAGAGAGAGAGAGAGAGAGAGAGAGAGAGAGAGAGAGAGAGAGAGAGAGAGAGAGAAAGAGAGGTGTGTATGCATGTGTAATCTAAAGAAACTGATATTTTTGTAGATATACAGTAAATGCGATAGTTTTTTGGTATTTGTATATATATTATATATATATATATATATATATATATATATATATATATATATATATACATGTGTGTATATATACATATATATGTATATATATATATATATATATATATATATATATATATATATATACATATATATATATACATATATACACACACACACATATATATATATATATATATATATATATATATATATACTATATGTATATATATATATATATATATATATATATAGTATATAAAGAAGAAAGAGGGAGAGAGAGAGAGAGAGAGAGAGAGAGAGAGAGAGAGAGAGAGAGAGAGAGAGAGAGAGAGAGAGAGAGAGAGAGAGAGAGAGAGAGAGATTATCTGTGCACTTCTACACGTTATAATCATCATATGTACTTTTCCAATACGAGAAAAAACATGAAAAAAAATGCTATCGAAAACTAGAAATCAAACGAAAATAAAAAAAAAACATAAAATCATTTTTAACAATTCATTACATAAAAGAAAATCATGTTTGCAATATTGTTTTGCCACAGGATAACCTCGTTCATGAGTTTTTGCATCAGAGGAGTTCACAACTCTGGGACCTGGATGTTTGTTTAGTTATTGTGCATTTGATCGTCAGATAGAATTTCCAATAATCGATGTACGGGCTTTTTTTAGGGGGCCACCTTTGGAAGTTTCCGGTCGAGGGATAGGCAAACACCAGTCTTATAGATTATTATTATTATTATTATTAAATGCTAAGCTACAACCCTAGTTGGAAAAGCAGGATGTAATAAGCCCAGGGGCTCCAACAGGGAAAATAGCCCAGTGAGGAAAGGAAACAAGGAAAAATAAAATATTCTAAGAAGAGCAAAAACATTGAAATAAATATTTCCTATATAAAATATAAAAACTTTAACAAAACAAGAGGAAGAGAAACTAGATAGAACAGTGTGCCCAAGTGTACCCTCAAGCAAGAGAACTCTAACCCAAGACAGTGGAAGACCATGGTACCGAGGCTATGGCACTACCCAAGACTAGAGACCAATGGTTTGATTTTGGAGTGTCCTTCACCTAGAAGAGCTGCTTACCATAGCTAAAGAGCCTCTTCTACCCTTACCAAGAGGAAAGTGGTCACTGAACAATAATAGTATTATTGATGGATACATACATACGTCGGTTGATATCATCTGAACAGGACTTGCAATGCTTGCTTACCAGAATGCATGAAATATCATATGATGGTGGGTTCAAGATGAATAGAAGAAAGATAGTATTATTGATGGATACATACATACATATGTCCTTTGATAGCTGAACACCACAGGACTTGCAATGCTTGCTTACCAGAATGCATGAAATATCATATGAGGTTGAGCTCAAGATGAATAGAAGAAAGATAGTATTATTGATGGATACATACATACATATGTCGCTTGATATTAGCTGAACACCACAGGACTTGCAATGCTTGCTTAATGGAATGCATGAAATATCACATGAGGTTGAGTTCAAGATGAATAAAAGATAGATAGATGATAAAGGAATATGCAATAGGATATGAAATATCATTGGAAGGAGTGAGGATTAATGAGTGCTCCATAAGGCACTAGAAGAGTTGGAAGACCCAGGCCTACATGGCTGAGGGCTATGAAGCGTGAAGTAGATGGTGAATGGTAAAGTATTGATTTAAAAGCTCAAGATAGAGACGACTGGCGAAATCTAATTGAGGTTTTTTGGGTCAATATGCATAGGAGGATATATGTATATATATATATATATATATATATATATATATATAAATGTATATATGTATATAAATATGTATGTATATATATACGTATATATATACATATATATATTATGTATATATATGTGTGTGTATATATATATTATTTATATATATATTATATATATAAATGTATATATTTATATATATATATATATATATATATATATATTATGTATATATATATTATATATATATATTATATATATATATTATATATATATATATATTATATATATGTATATATATTATATATATGTGTATGTATGCATGCGAGTATGTATGCATGTATGTATGTATGTATATATGTATTTATTTATACATACATATATATACATATATATACACAGTTTTAAAGTATACACCTTTCCGACAAAAAATATAAAAAGCAATTAATAACCGTATAAGATTACTAACTAATGATAAAAATCTATTTCAATATATAAAAAAAAAACTTTTAGAATAACTAGAAAAAGAACAAAAAACAAAATTACCCTACATTGTGAATTGAAAATTAAAGTGATA
>NC_090760.1:884417-886917 GCF_036898095.1 Palaemon carinicauda | reverse complement strand
TGCAACGTGCATAGACCTTTAAATAACGCCGACACTATATAGCGTGATGTTAAGATTCTCAAATTAACGTCTACAGTACCTCGCAGGTGGTCCCTTAAAGGCAAGATGATTAGGATGAAATATAACAGAGGTCGATCAGCCTAAAAAGGTTGAAGGAAATGTGGCAAATATTTTTATGCGTGAAAACTTAACAAACAGAATCTCCGGAGTTAAATCCTGCCCTTGCTCATTTGTCCACCTTCACAGATTGGAAGAATTCTTTGAGAAATGAGATAAGTAGGACAGTATAAATGCCCAGCCTCAACTAGTAAAGGAAACATGCTATTAGGTTTATTCTAACATACTTCTGTTGGCGAAAGTAGGTTTATTATCCGCATATGTTTGCACGGTACCTTGAAATATTCAAATTCCATGAGGGACTGTGCATATGTAAATGAAGTAATTACGTATGAATTAACTACTAATCGTCTCTCTCTCTCTCTCTCCCTCTCTCTCTCTCTCTCTCTCTCTCTCTCTCTCTCTCTCTCTCTCTCTCTCTCTCGTTCCGAGAAGTGGCCTCCTCTTTAAAGGGAGTTGAACCATCTACTCCACAATACGTTAACCAATATCACATCCGCTGGATTTTCAAATTAGTGCTGCCATTTATATAAAATTACTCAAAGACCCTGATGACTGTTTTTAGAAACATCTGTATTCTGGAACGTTAAGGGTATTATTATTATTATTATTATTATTATTATTATTACTACTTACTTACTTACTTACTTACTTACTTACTTACTTACCAAGCTACAACCCTAGTTGGAAAAGCAAGATGCTATAAGCCCAAAGGCTCCAACAGGGAAAATAGCCAGTGAGGAAAAGAAATAAAGTAAATAGATAAACTCCAAGAGAAGTAATTAACAATTAGAATAAACTCCAAGAGAATTAATTAATAGTTGAAATATTTTAAGAAATAGTAACATTAGAATACATCATTCATATGTAAACTATAAAAACTTTAACAAAACAAGAGGAAGAGAAATAAGATAGAATAGAGTGCCCAAGTGTACCCCCAAGCAAGGGAACTTTACCCAGTGCAGTGGAAGACCATGGTACAGAGGCTATTGCACTACCCAAAAGTTGAGAACAATGGTTTGGTTTTGGAGTGTCCCTCTCCCAGAAGAGCTGCTTACCATAGCTAAAGAGTCTCTTCTACTCTTACCACGAGGAAAGTAGCCACATAATAATTACAGTGCAGTAGTTAAGCCTTTTGAGTGAAGAAGGAATATATGTTAGTGGGTGTGTTTATATTCATTTAATTAAATTTTAACCGATGTGTATGTATTTTAATATCAACAGTAACGTCTTGTGTTAAATTCTGGTGTTATTTGATAAAAAGTATCAAATAATTGATTTTAATTTTGTGTAGAAAAAAAAACAAGAATTTGCGTGAAGTTGTCACTGAAAATATCATGTAAGTATATATATATGTATATATATATATATATATATATATATATATATATATATATATATATATATATTATATATATATATAGGGATAGATATAGGAGCTGATATGTTGTGTGATTATATATATATATATATATATATATATATATATATATATATATTATATATATATATATATATGATATATGTAATTATATATGTATATATATATAATGTATATATATATGCATATGTATATGTATATATATGTATATATATATTTATATATATATATATATATATATATACATATATATAAAATAACACATCCTACCAGCTCCCATATCTATCCCTAACTTCTCCTCAATCTATCCACACAATAGGGTCTTGTGCCTTAAAGCAGCAACTATAGGAAGTCTCGGGGCCTCCTTTGTATTGAAGTATTGTTTGCAGACCTCAGGAATGCGTTCATACGTGTGATTTCCTCTTGTCAGGATCCTCTCGAAGACTTCCCATCTGTTAGATGACACACAGCTCTTACTGCCAAATCGGAGACGCTTTATCTCTGTCGTGGTGTCGTAATATCCCTTTTGTTTTGTTCTATGATATGTTGGGATAGCTACGGTTTATATATATATATATATGTATGTATGTGTATGTATATGTATGTATATATATATATATATTATATATATATATATATATATATATATATATATATATATATATATATATATTATATATATATGTTTGTGTGTGTGTGTGTTCGTGCGTTTGTGTGTGTGCGTGCGCGCGTTCGAGTACAATATATGTATGTGTTTTATATATATATATATTATATAATATATATATATGTATATATATATATATATATGTATATATATATATATATATATATATATATAATATATATATTATATATATATATATATATATATATATAAAATCATCATCATCATCTCCTACGCCTGTTGACGCAAAAGGCCTCGGTTAGAATTCGCCAGTCTTCTCTATCTTGAGGTTTTAAATCAATAATTCTCCATTTATCATATCCTATACTTCTCGC
>NC_090760.1:874417-879417 GCF_036898095.1 Palaemon carinicauda | reverse complement strand
GAGGAAGAGAAACAAGATAGAATAGCGTGCCCGAGTGTACCCTCAAGCAAGAGAACTCTAACGCAAGAAAGTGGAGGACCATGGTACAGAGGCTATGGCACTACCCAAGATTAGAGTACAATGGTTTGATTTTGGAGTGTCCTTCTCCTAGGAGAGCTGCTTACCATAGCTAAAGTGTCTCTTCTACCCTTACCAAGAGGAAAGTGGCCACTGAACAATTACAGTGCAGTAGTTAATCCCTCGAGCGAGGAAGAATTGTTTGGTAATCTCAGTATTTTCAGGTGTATTAGGACAGCAGAATGTGTAAAATATAGGACAGATTATTCGGTGTATGTGTAGGCAGTGAAAAATTAGCCGTAACCAGAGAGAGGGATTGAATGTAGTACTGTTTGAACAGTCAAAGGCTCCAATAACTCTCCAGTGATAGTATCTCAAGGGGGTGGCTGGTATCCTGGCCAGTCTACCTACTAATGGAATATTATCTGCTCTTCATAAAACTCCTGGGATAACATGTCTAATTGTTGAGGATATTAGAACAGTATATTAATGAAATTAATATAACTCTGTGTTTGAAATACAATTAATATGCACACTCCCTTTCCACCATCCCACTTTCCGTCTCGTTTGAATCTATTTTTGCGGCCTCAGAGTTAATTATTATTATGATTAATATGATTATCATTTTTAGCCTCTTTCTCTTCTGTGTGAGCTATGGAGATATACAGACTCGCTGACATCATTTAAATCTAATTACAGTCAGATAAAGGCTTTTAGATAATCATAATCAAGAAGGATATTTATTTATTATGCAACGAATCATTGCATTAGTAATTAGTGTCTGCAAGTGGCAAGGGAGGATAAACTGTATAATCTATTTTCTGACTATTTCAGAATAGAATTATTCATTTTTTATCTTGAATAACGTTTAGAAATTACTGCCCAGGGGCTCCAACAGGGAAAATAGCCCAGTGAGGAAAGGAAACAAGGAGCATTATTCATTTTGAATAACGTTTAGAAATTACTGCCCAGGGGCTCCAAGAGGGAAAATAGCCCAGTGAGGAAAGGAAACAAGGAAATAAAAGTAATTAACAATTAAAATAGAATATTTTAAGAACAGTAAAAATAAAATAAATATTTCATATATAAACTATTAAAACTTTAACAAAACAAGGGAAAATAGCCCAGTGAGGAAAGGAAACAAGGAAATAAGAGAAGTAGTTAACAATTAAAATAGAATAATTTAAGATCAATAACAATAAAATAAATATTTCATATATAAACTATTAAAACTTTAACAAAACAAGAAGAAGAGAAATATGACAGAACAGCGTGCCCGAGTGTACCCTCAAGCATAGAACTGTAGAAGGGAAAATAGCCCAGTAAGGAAAGGGAACAAGGAAATAAGAGAAGTAATTAACAGTTAAAATAGAATAATTTAAGAACAGTAACAACAAAATAAATATTTCATATATAAACTATAAACACTTTAACAAAACAAGAAGAGAAATAAGACAGAACAGCGTGCCCGAGTGTACCCTCAAGCATAGAACTGTAGAAGGGAAAATAGCCCAGTAAGGAAAGGGAACAAGGAAATAAGAGAAGTAATTAACAATTAAAATAGAATACTTTAAGAACAGTAAAAACAAAATAGATATTTCATATATAAACTATAAAAACTTTAACAAAACAAGAAGGGAAATAAGACAGAACAGCGTGTCCGAGTGTACCCTCAAGCAAGAGAACTCCTAACTCCTTTACGTCAATATATCCGTTTTCGAAACGGTAAAAATTCTGGAATAAATGGTACCCTCAAGCAAGAGAACTCCTAACTCCTTTACGTCAATATATCTGTTTTCAAAACGGTAAAAATTCTGGAATAAATGGTACCCTCAAGGAAGAGAACTCCTAACTCCTTTACGTCAATATATCCGTTTTCAAAACGGTAAAAATTCTGGAATAAATGGTACCCTCAAGCAAGAGAACTCCTAACTCCTTCACGTCAATATATCCGTTTTCAAAACGGTAAAAATTCTGGAATAAATGGTACCCTCAAGCAAGAGAACTCTGACTCCTTTACGTCAATATATCCGTTTTCAAAACGGTAAAAATTCTAGAATAAATGGTACCCTCAAGCAAGAGAACTCCTAACTCCTTTACGTCAATATATTCGTTTTCAAAACAGTAAAAATTCTGGAATAAATGGTACCCTCAAGCAAGAGAACTCTGACTCCTTTACGTCAATATATCCGTTTTCAAAACGGTGAAAATTCTGGAATAAATGTTAACCAGACATTTAGCGTTTTTAATGCAAATTTTTAACAGCGTACCTGACAATCACCCTTCGCCGCGTTTCCATTATATTCCCAGCATGATCTACCTTTTTAGAATTCAAATTAACCTAAAACAAAATAGGTAAGGGGTTTCAGGAGATACTATCCTCAGGGTGGAACAAACTTAACAAGGGTTAAAGGCCCTAGGGGCTTCCTTAACAAAAAAAAAAATGGTGGGAGTTAGTTAGTAAGAAAGTTTACCTTGAAGTTTGCCAGCCTTTAAACTTCGTTCTTAAGCAAATAGAATATATTCTTTTCTGTAAGAGCAATGCTCATTTTTTTTTTTATAAAATTCGACATTTGGGATATCTCTACTCAAGCTCCTAACCCTCTAGTGGTTCGCTGTGCCTCCAGCTAATGAAAGCTCTGTACTCTTGGGTTGTTACTTTTAAGTTCATCTTGAACCCAGTTCGTCAGCATCGAAAGATGGTAATTTTATTTTAGTGTTTCTGAGATAATACCTTATCGAGGTGAAAGGGTTTTCGCATCGCCATGAACAGCTGTTCACAGCATCAATTATGCTTATTTGTCTTTAACCTCGAGTGACCCATTCTGTACACAGCATCAATTATGCTTAATTGTTTTTAACCTCGAGTGACCCATTCTGTTCAAAGCATCAATTATGTTTGTCTTTAACCTCGAGGGACCCATTCTGTTCACAGCATCAATTATGCTTAATTGTCTTTAACCTCGAGAGACCCATTCTGTTCACAGCATCAATTATGCTTATTTGTTTTTAACCTCGAGAGACCCATTCTGTTCACAGCATCAATTATGCTTATTTGTCTTTAACCTCGAAGGTCCTATTCTATTCACAGCATCAATTATGCTTATTTGTCTTTAACCTCGAGAGACCCATTCTGTTCACAGCATCAATTATGCTTATTTGTTTTTAACCTCGAGGGACCTATTCTGTTCGAAGCATCAATTATGCTTATTTGTCTTTAACCTCGAGGGACCCATTCTGTTCACAGCATCAATTATGCTTATTTGTCTTTAACCTCGAGGGACCCATTCTGTTCACAGCATCAAATATGCATATTTGTCTTTAACCTCGATGGACCCATTATGTTCACAGCATCAACTATGCTTAATTTTCTTTAACCTCGAGGGACTTATTCTGTTCACAGCATCAATTAGGCCTAATTGTTTTTAACCTCGGGGGACTCGTTCTGTTCACAGCATCAATTATGTTTAATTGTCTTTGACCTCGAGGGACCCATTCTGTTCACAGCACCAATCATGCTTAATTGTTATTAACCTCGAGGGACCCATTCTTTTCACAGCATCAATTATGCTTCTTCATCTTTAACCTTGAGGGACCCATTCTGTTCAGAGCATCATTTATGCTTATTTGTCTTTAAGCTCGAGGGACCCATTCTGCATCAATTATGCTTAATTGTCTTGAACTTTGAGGGATTCTTCTGTTCACAGCATCAATTATGCTTATTTGTCTTTAACCTCGAGGGACCCATTCTGTTCACAGCATCAATTATGCTTATTTGTCTTTATCCTCGAGGGACCCATTCTATTCACAGCATCAACTATGCTTGTCTTTAACCTCGAGGGACCCATTCTGTTCACAGCATCAACTATGCTTGTCTTTAACCTCGAGGGACCCATTCTGTTCAAAGCATCAACTATGTTTGTCTTTAACCTCGAGGGACCCATTCTGTTCAAAGCATCAACTATGTTTGTCTTTAACCTCGAGGGACCCATTCTGTTCACACCATCAATTATGTTTGTCTTTAACCTCGAGGGACCCATTCTGTTCAAAGCATCAACTATGTTTGTCTTTAACCTCGAGGGACCCATTCTGTTCACACCATCAATTATGTTTGTCTTTAACCTCGAGGGACCCATTCTGTTCACACCATCAATTATGTTTGTCTTTAACCTCGAGGGACCCATTCTATTCACAGCATCAAATATGCTTATTTGTCTTTAACCTCGAGGGACCCATTCTATTCACAGCATCAAATATGCTTATTTGTCTTTAACCTCGAGGGACCCATTCATTTCACAGCATCAATTATGCTTCTTTCTCTTTAACCTCGTGGGACCCATTCTGTTCACAGCATCACTTGATAAAGAGATCAAGTATCACACAAATGATTATGTCAATCAGAGATGTTATTTCGACCTCTGCTTAGACCAGATTCCTCATCACTATGCATTGAACCATTAAATTGTTTACCGGATATTATCACTTGAGGACTTTCAGTGGTCTTTTGCTTGTTACCGCTGTAAACAAAGCTCACTTTTAAGCTCTTGTTTATTTTGTGGCCAATTAAAGCCTCTTCTTTGATGAATGTTTATGGGAAATATTTTGTTCCAATTTTTATGTATTTTTCTCTTATTGAAAATATTTTGGTCGAATTATGAATACGAACGAAAAATAAATTATATCTATTAGCATTAGAATACATTTTTCTTTACTATAATATTGATTATGATTGAATTTTAATTTCACATTAAGAAAAAGTTTATTTAAGGTTGAAATATATATATATATATATATATATATATATATATATATATATATATATGTATATATATATATGTGTATATATACTGTATATATATATATATATATATATATATATATATATATATATATATATATATATATATACATATATATATGTATATATATACATATTTATATAA
>NC_090760.1:864417-866917 GCF_036898095.1 Palaemon carinicauda | reverse complement strand
TCGCTGTTCTTATTTCTCTTTTTATAGTTTATATATGAAAGATCTAATATAATGTTATTACTGTTCTTAAAATCTTTTATTTTGATTGTTAGTTACCTATGTTGAAGTTTATTTATTTCCTTGTTTATATTCCTCAGTGGCCTATTTTTCCTTGTTGGAGCCCTTGGGCTTATAGCATCCTGCTTTCCCAAATAGGGATATAGATAAGCTAATAATAATAATAATAATAATAATAATAATAATAATAATAATAATAATAATAATGATGATGATGATGATAAAAATAATAACTATGATACTAATGATGATAATAATAATAATAATAATAATAATAATAATAATAATAATAATAATAATAATAATAAGCTTCTTTTAATGTAGACATGTAATCAAAGCCATGTACATAATAATTTCACGTTAATCAAAGTTTAATCTTCAAGCAAAGCTGTATTCAATTCCTACTTTAATTTAGGTTGATATGTAATTTCCATTTATAAATTTAATTCCCCCACACACTGGCTTATCTATGTAGGAAAACATTAGTTGAATTCTGTAGTCTGTAGATTCTGATATTTTCTTCGAAAATACGGAATTAGTCCTGTCTGATTTCTCGAGGGTAAACTATCTTGGATGGAGAAACTCATGTAAATGTTTATTATTATTATTATTATTATTATTATTATTATTGTTTATTATTATGATATTATTATTATTGTTATTTTTATTATTATTCTTATTATTTTTATTATTATTATTGTTGTTGTTGTTGTTGTTGTTTTTGTTGTTATGATTATTATTATTAGTAGTAGTATTAGTATTAGTATTGTTTACTATTATTATTATTGTTATTGTTATTATTATTTGTTATTATTATTATGATTATGATGATTATTATTATTTTTATTTTTATTATTATCGATATAATTATTATCATTTTTGTTATTGTTGTTGTTGTTATTATGATTATTATTAATAATATTATTATTATTAGTATTATTATTATTATCTTTATTATTATTATTATCATTTATTATTATTTATTATTATTATTAGTATTATTATTAGTATTATTATTAGTATTATCATTAACATTAACATTATTATTGTTGTTGTTAACTATTAGCTATTTACCATACCTGAATCCTTCTCATATTCCCATCCGTGAAATAGAATCCACTATCGGGACTTATGTACTGAAACACCATTAATTTTTATCATGATATAAACAATCAGGCAAATAGGAAATCCTTTATGGGTTACGGTGGCCGATGTGGTAACGTCCCTGACTGGCGAACGCCAGACTGGGGTTCCCGTCCTGCTCAAACTCGTTATTTTCTTTGGTCGTTGCAACCTCACCTTGTGAGCTAAGGATGGGGATTTTGTGGGGAGAAAATAGGTCTATCTGCTGAGCTATCAGTAGCCCTTGCCTGGCCCTCCTTGGTCCTAGCTTTGGTGGAGAGTGGGCTTGCGCGCTGATCATATGTATATATGGTCATTGTCCTGCTTGATAGGGCAATGTCACTGTCCCTTGCTTCTGCCATTCATGAGCGGCCTTTAAACCTTTAAACTCATTCCACTTTTATATTTGTGCTGAATAAGCATTTTCTCCACAGTTCTATCTCTATCCTTTTTGTTCAAATGACAAAAACCAGATGCTGGGGCACACTGTAGGCGTTAGTTAACCCACTTTCCGTAATATACAGCAAAAAAATTCTAAACGATGAGTTAATTTGGATCCAGCCACTTAACTTTATAAAAGGGGACTTGAATTTCCTTAACTGTTACCTAAGTTAAGCGTGAAGTTAACTTGCCAATTCTGTTCTGAAATGACTTTATGGTTTTCTATTTTACTCGAAAATTGTTTTTTTTTTTTTTTTTATAGACATTCATGAATTAAAAGCACTGATATCAATTATATAATGCAGACTAAGTGTCTGGATATATATATATATATATATATATATATATATATATATATATATATATATATATATATATATATATAATAGATAGATATATACAGTATACTGTATACATATTTATATATATATATATATATATATATATATATATATATATATATATATATATATACTATATATATACATATATATACTATATATATACATATATATATATATATATATATATATATATATTATATATATATATATACTATATATATACTGTATATATATATATATATATATATATATATATATATATATATATATATATATACATATATATATATATATATATACTATATATATACTGTATATATATATACATATATATATATATATATATATATATATATATATATATATATATATATATAGATATAGATATAGATATGTATGTGTGTGTGTATAGATTTATTTATGTATAAATTGAGATAAATATATTACAAATGGGTAGAAATATACAAACAAGTTATTATTCGTTGCATCACATACCGCCCCCACACGCCAGCATCTCATGAGAGAGAGAGAGAGAG
>NC_090760.1:856917-859417 GCF_036898095.1 Palaemon carinicauda | reverse complement strand
TTTGAAGCACTGCATTTTTTTTTTTTTTTTTTTTTTTTTTTTTTTTTTTTTTTTTTTTTTTTTTTTTTTTTTTACTACAGCATTTCTTGTAACACCACCATCGCCCTTTGCAACAGTTCAAGCATATGGAAAGGTCCTTCACAAAGGACCCCGCTAATTGCCAAGCCCTATTGATGCATACCTAATAACGGCCTCCGCCATAAAGGGTCGTCTCCTTCATACAATCTCAATGGTACGAAGTTAACCGCATTGCTAATAATCTGCCTCCTGATACATGGTAGGATTGAAAATCCCCTTTGAAATGCATACAGAATCAACCTTCAGTTCCCAACATCAGCTGTCAACAAGGAGAGATACCAGGTAATAATAGAATTTCCCTCCGAGCAATTGTAGGAACCTGGGATTACATACAGGTATCGCTCCTCGACCTCACAGATACAGCCTGACCATTAGGTTTGATGACGTCTATAGAGAAACTGAAATAGGTTTGCAGAATTCTGGAACAGGAAAGGCCTTAGAAATATGGCCTAAGATAAAGGCTTATTGTATCTGTATGCATTTATCTGTTCTATGCTTGAAGATCACTAAACATCTATGGCCCGAAACACCGTTTAAAAAAAAAAAGAAAAAATAAATAGATAAATAAAAACGAGATTAAATACAAAATAGTGTGCCTGAATGCACACATTTACATACGTGAAAAAAGAAAAAAAGGAATATATATATATATATATATATATATATATATATATGTGCATATATATATGTATATTTGTGTGTATGTATGTGTATATATATATATATATATATGCATATATATATATATATATATATATATATGTATATATGTGCATATATATATGTATATTTGTGTGTATGTATGTGTATATATATATATATATATATATATATATATATATATATATATATACAGTATATGTATGTATATTTGTGTATATAGATGATGTATAAATATGCGTATATATAATATATGTGTGTATTCGCGTACGTTTTTATATAAGAATCCCCTAGAAGACATTCACCCTGCGCAGAAGAGGAAACCTATGAACGTACAAACACACATACTGTACATATATATATATATATATATATATATATATATATATATATATATATATATTTATATATATATTTATATTTATATATATATATAATATATATATATATATATATACTATATATATATATACATCATTACGTGAGAGAAGACGAATCATTGATCATTCATTAACGAAGTTTCCTGTATGTAAACAAAGAATCGACAAAGGAACAAATCTGCAAAGCTTTGAATGATGTTGAAGGTCATTGTCGAATGCAAAAAGAAAAAAACTTTTCAATTTCATATTCTTTCATATCAAAATCAGTATAAATGAAAAAAAATTATTCTCTGTGTAAAGTTTAATTGGAATAATGAACGAACATTAATATGTTTCCCATCTTTAATTTTCTCCAAATGCAATTTTGCAAATCATATGACTTTTGCTATCTCTTGGCTAGGGGACCAGCCACCCGCTGAGATACTACCGCTAGAGTGTTATTGTGTTCTTTGTCTGGCCAGACAGTACTACATTGGATCCCTCTCTCTGGTTACGGTTCAATTTTTCCTCGCCTACACATACACTGAATAGTCTGGCATATTCTTTCTTCATTCTCCTTTGTCCTTATACATTCTTCTTCACTCAAGGGTTCAACTATTGCAATGTAATTGTTTAGTGGCTACTCTCCTCTTGAAATTGGAGAAGAAACACTCTAGCTATGGTAAGTAGCTCTTCTAGGAGATGGACACTCCCAAATCAAACCATTGTTCTCTAATCATGGGTAGTATCATAGCCGCTGTACCATGGTCTTCCACTGTCTTGGGGTAGAGTTCTCTTGCTTGAGGGTACATTCGGGCACACTATTCTATCTTATATCTCTTCCTTTTTTTTATTTTTTTAGTTTATATATGAAAGATTTATTTTAATGTTACAGCTCTCAAAATATTTCAATTATTCATTAATTGTAGTTTATTTATTCATTTATTTCCTTTCCACACTGGGCTATTTTCCCTGTTGCAGCCCTTGGGCTTATAGCATCTTGCTTTTCCAACTTGGGTTGTAGCTCAGCTAATAATAATAATAATAATAATAATAATACCACTGCTCTTGTAGTGTATTTCTTTATTTCCTTTCCTCACTGGACTATTTTCCCTATTGGAGCCCTTGGGCTTATACCATCTTGCTTTTCCAACTAGGCTTGTAGGATAGCTAATAATAATAATAATAATAATAATAATAATAATAATAATAATAATAATAATCTGTCGTTGTCTATACATCAGCGTTCCATAGGTGTCAGAGTTTGCAATCAGCGATATTTTTTTCTGCTCAGAGGCTTGGATAATAGTCGAGTGATATGTATAGGAAGGGAGAGAGAGATAGATAGATAGAGAAGGAGTGACAGGGTTGAAGACAAAGACGCATACAGATGAGAGAGAGAG
>NC_090760.1:831917-839417 GCF_036898095.1 Palaemon carinicauda | reverse complement strand
AAAAGGCATCGCTTGCCAGAGGAAAAATGAGGTATGCTTGAACTACACTGCAGTGGTCTGAAGCTAATTGAGGCCTTGCCTTGCTTACGATGTATTCTATTCTCAAGTGCTGAGTCCTTGTAAGTCAGTGCAAGGTTTCCAAGAGTTTAAATTTTGACATAAAAGGTGTTGGTCGCTAATCCTCTGTCCCTGATTGGCACAATTCCTTCTACCTTCCCCCTGCTCCTCTTGAGTAACCTTTCAATTCATTGACTCAGCTTTTCATTGGGGATTTTTTGGGCCCCTGCTGTGTGAGGCCTTTCGCCTAGCCATTATCTCTGCTGTGTGAGACATTTAGCTTATCCCTTGCCTCTGCTATGTGAGACGTTTAGCTTTTCCCTTGCCTCTGTGCATGCGGTTTTTAGCCTATCCATTATCTATGTTCAGTGAGACCTTTAGCTTATCCCTTGCCACTACTGCCTGAGGCCTTTAACCTATCCATTATCTTTGTTTTGTGAGGCCTTTAGGTTATCCCTTGCCACTACTGCCTGAGGCCTTTAACCTATCCATTATCTTTGTTTTGTGAGGCCTTTAGGTTATCCCTTGCCTCTGCTGTGAGGTCTTTAGCCTATCCCTTGCCTCTGTGCAAGAGGCCTTTAGCCTATCCTTTGCCTCTGCAAGAGGCCTTTAGCCTATCCATTATCTCTGCTGTGTGAGGCCTTTAGCCTATCCATTATCTCTGCTGTGTGAGGCCTTTAGCTTATCCCTTGCCTCTGCGCAAGAGGCCTTTAGCCTATCCAATATCTCTGTTGTGTTAGGCCTTTAGGCTATCCATTACCTTTGCTGTGTGAGGCCTTTAGCTTATCCCTTGCCTCTGTGCAAGAGGCCTTTAACTTATCCATTATCTCTGCAGTGTCAGGCCTTTAGCCTATCCCTTGACTCTATTTGGATTCTTTACCCTATCCTTGGCCTCTGCTTTGAGAGACCTTTAGCCAATCCCTTGACCTAACCATAACCTAAAGGTTTAAAGGCCACCTATGAATTGTAGAGGCAAGGGACAGTGACATTGCCCTATCAAGCAGGACAATGCCCTAGTGACTGACCATATATACATATGATCAGTGCCCAAGACCCCTCTCCACTCAAGCTAGGAACAAGAAGGGTCAGGCAATGGCTGCTGATGACTGCAGATAGACCTATAGGCTTAATTCTCCCTTCTGCTCAATAGAGTTTTTTTTTTAATATCAGTTTGCTTCTCATTGCTCAATTTTGACTTACACCAAGCCTTTTTCAAATAGACTTATAGGCTTATTTATTACCCTTTCTGCTCAATTGAGTTCTTTAAATATCAATTTGCTTCTTATTGCCTACTTTTGACTTACCAATGCTTTTTCCACTTTACATCCATTAAATATCATTTGCCACTGCCGTTCATTGGCAATCTTTAACCTAATTATAATGTAGAAGAAATAATAACCAATAAACTAAGATATAAAATACACCAAGTAAAAGAACGAAAATAAAAAAACCACTGGGAATAACTACCTGTTCTTTTGTTCAATATTTCCGTGAACGGAACAGTTTTAGAATAGAATTGCCCAGTTCGTGGAATATGTAATCAATTTATGGAACGATTTCCACTCGAAGGTTTTTATATGTAACACCCTTTGCCTGCGATATGTTCCTTTGTGCAGTTATCATACGAAAATAATAGGTTTTGGGGCGTGGAGAAAAACGCAAATATGTTCAATTGAATGTTCTGTTTGAACTTTTGGCGTGAACATACATCTTTCATATATATGTATGTATCTATGTATGTATGTATGTATATATTATATATATAAATATATATATATATATATATATATATATATATATATATATATTTGTGTGTGTATATGTATGTATGTATGTATATTTATATATATATATATATATATATATATATATATATATATATATATATATATATATATGTATATATATATATATATATATATATATGTATATATATATATATATATATATATATATATATATATATATATATATATATGTATATATATATGTATATATATATATATATGTATATATATATGTATATATATATATATATATATATATATGTATATATATATGTATATATATATATATGTATGTGTATATATATATATATATATATATATATATATATATATATATATATATATATATATATGTATATATATATGTATATATATATATATATATATATATATATATTTCTATATATATGTGTGTATACATATAGAGAATATATAAATATGTATATATATATGTATATATATACAGTATTATTATTATTCATTATTATTATTTTTACCAGCTAAACTACAGCCCTAGTTGGAAAAGCAGGATTATATAAGCCCAGGGGCTCCAACAGAGAAAATAGCCCCGTGAGGAAAGGAAACATGAAAAAACAAAATATTTCAAGAACTGTATACATGTGTGTGTGTATATATATATATATATATATATATATATATATATATATATATATATATATATATATATATATATATATACACATAAACCCCCAATGCCCATTTAATATCTTTCAAAGAGATAAGAATGATTTCATATCTTAATAAAAGTAAATAAAAGGAAGTACGGATGAAAATTTGAGGTCTGTTATTAATAACGTTGGATTTCTGAAGGAAAATATTTAATGGGACCATAAAATTACGTTATTACTGGTAGCTGCTCTAATAAATTCCATACACAAAACCATTTGTTTCGAACGATTTTGTAATTAAAACTTATTCTGTTGTTTATATAACAATAATTTTTTTGTGGGAGATTATTTTACGTGCAGTTGCGCTTTCATTATTATTATTATTATTATTATTATTATTATTATTATTATTATTATTATTATTATCATCATAACTTGATAAACTACAACCCTAGTTGGAAAAGCATTATGCTATAAGGCCGGGGGCTCCAACAAGGAAAATAGCCCAGTGAGGAAAGGAAAAAGGGAAAATGAAATATTGTAAGTGGAGTAACAACATTGAAATAAATATCTCCTATATAAACTACAAAAACTCTAACAAAACAAGAGGCAGAGAAATAAGATAGAATAGTGTTCTCGAGTATACCCTCAAGCAAGAGATCTCTAACCCAAGACAGTGGAAGACCATGGTACAGAGGCTATGGCACTACATAAGACTAGAGAACAATGGTTTGATTTTGGAGCCTCCTTCTCCTAGAAGAGCTGCTTACCATAGTTAAAGAGTCTCTTCTACCCTTACCAAGAGGAAAGTGGCCACTGAACAATTACAGTCCAGTAACCCCTTGAGAGAAGAATTGTTTGGTAATCTCAGTGTTGTCAGGTGTATGAGAACAGTGGACAATATGTAAAGAATAGGCCAGATTATTCGATGTATGTGTAGGCAAAGAGAAAATGAACCGTAACGAGAGAAGGATCCAGTGTAGTACTGCCTGGCCAGTTAAAGGACCCCATATCTCTCAAGCGGTAGTATCTCAACGGGCGGCTGGTGCCCTGTTCAACCTACTACCTATAAAAGTAATAAATGAGAATCTTAGAACATTTCAAGATCAGTAACAACGTCAACATAGATCAGACACATATATCAACTATAAAATGATATTCATGGCCATCTGCCCTACAGAAAGGTCTTCAGAAAAATCTTCAACTGTAAAAGTCCGACTGATACAACTCTTATGATTTGTAAGCTCATTCCACAATCTGGTCAGAGCTGGAATAAAATTCCTAGAATACTGTGTAGTGATGTGCCTTTATGTGCACGTTCCTTCGCGAGTCGTACCTCCTACTGAGGAAATATTGAAATCCTGGGATTGACGTCAGACGAAGAGTGCTATTGACACGCTTCACACAATCCTTGCGTTGCCAAGGAGCCAGGAATCCTGAAGCCTAATTTGCTCCGTAAGAGATGCGTGAGATTGGAGTGAAATTTACGGAGACTTGGTTTATACCCGACTGTGAATTTACTTGGAATAACTGATAATGATAATAGAAATTATTATTATTATTATTATTATTATTATTATTATTATTATTATTATTATTATTATTATTATTATTATTATTACTGGAGTTCTACTAACTATGGTATTCGATATGCCTTTTTATAGCTTGACAATGTAATAATAATAATAATAATAATAATAATAATAATGATAATGATAATAATAATGATAATAATGGTAATGATAATGCTAATAATAATGATAGTGTTGATAATATTACCAAAATGATAGTAATAATAATAATAATAATAATAATAATAATAATAATAATGAGGATGATAATAGTAATAATAATAATAATAATGATATTAACAAAATCAACAAAAACAACAACAACAACAGCAATAATAATAATAATAATAATAATAATAATAATAATAATAATGATCACAACAACAACAACAACCACAAAAAACAATAATAATGATAATAACAATAATAAAAATAATAACAACAACAATAATAATACTCTGTTGGTTCTCAACACAAAAGCATTTAATTAATATTTCCTACTTTTGAATTATGCTTCGATCTGCTGAACTTGATCAAATGGATTCCAATCACATATTCATCTTTACATAATGCTTCATCTCTCAACTACTTAGGAATATTAAGTGAATTTAGATTGCGATGCAGTCAATGGTAATATTCCAGTATTAGTGGCTGACCCCGAATCATTCTCTCTCTCTCTCTCTCTCTCTCTCTCTCTCTCTCTCTCTCTCTCTCTCTCTCTCTCTCTCTCTCTCTCTCTCTCTCTCAGATTACGATGCAGTGAATGGTAATATACCAGTGGTGTTGGCTGATTTTTAACCGTGAGTCTCTCTCTCTCTCTCTCTCTCTCTCTCTCTCTCTCTCTCTCTCTCTCTCTCTCTCTCTCTCTCATTATTTATATAAACGTATATACAGTATATATATATAATATATATATATACTGTATATTTATATATATACATATATATATATATATATTAATGTATATATGCAGTATATATAATTATATACTGTATATATACACATTAATATGTATATATATATAATATATATATATATATATATATATATACAATATATATATATACTATATACGTTTATATATAATGAGAGAGAGAGAGAGAGAGAGAGAGAGAGAGAGAGAGAGAGAGAGAGAGAGAGAGAGAGAGAGAGAGAGAGAGAGAGAGAGTCGGGGGGGGGGGGATTTGATTTGAGTCCCACAGTTAGCTATTTCAGGTCGATAAAGACATGTGCGTTGGCGGGGGTATGCCCTGCATAGTTACGGTCTCAAGTGTTTTATTTGATTTTTTTCTGAGGTTATGATCACAATTTAGTACTCTTGATTATCCTACTGATTAAGGAATGAATTATTGATGTAATTTTCATCAAAGTCAATCATTTATGTATAATTTTCCTTCAATCCCAACGCATAGAAATTTACATTTTAGTATTTTAATTAAAATGCAGCATTTATGAAAAGAAAATGCATCCTAAGACATTTCAGTAAATAAATTTCTGTTAATACCTCCCTTTAAAATGTACAGATGAACCATTTAGATATGGTTTAAATTCCTGCCTATCTTGCCTTCCTTTAGAAATGGTTTAAAGTCCTGCCTATCTGGCCTTCCTTTAGAATGTACAGATGAACCTTTAGATATTTTTTTTTTAAGTCCTGCCTATCTGGCATTCCTTTAGATATGGTTTAAAGTCCTGCCTATCTTGCCTTACTTTAGAAATGGTTTAAAGTCCTGCCCATCTGGCCTTCCTTTAGAAATGGTTTAAAGTCCTGCCTATCTGGCCCTCCTTTAGAAATGGTTTAAAACTGCCTATCTGGCCTTCCTTTAGAATGTACAGACGAACCTTTAGATATTTTTTTTTTAAGTCCTGCCTATCTGGCATTCCTTTAGATATGGTTTAAAGTCCTGCCTATCTTGCCTTACTTTAGAAATGGTTTAAAGTCCAGCCTATCTGGCCTTCCTTTAGAATGTACAGACGAACCTTTAGATATGGTTCAAAGTCCTTCCTATCTGGCCTTCCTTTATAAATGGTTTAAAGTCCTGCCTATCTGGCCCTCCTTTAAAAATGGTTTAAAGTCCTGCCTATCTGGCCTTCCTTAAGAATGTGCAGACGAACCTTTAGATGTGGTTTAAAGTCGTGCCTATCTGGCCTTCCTTAAGAATGTACAGACGAACCTTTAGATATGGTTTAAATTCCTGCCTATCTGGCCTTCCTTTAGAATGTACAGATGAACCTTTAGATATTTTTTTTAAGTCCTGCCTATCTGGCATTCCTTTAGATATGGTTTAAAGTCCTGCCTATCTGGCCTTCCTTTAGAAATGGTTTAAAGTCCTGCCTATCTGGCCCTCCTTTAGAAATGGTTTAAAGTCCTGCCTATCTGGCCCTCCTTTAGAAATGGTTTAAAGTCCTGCTTATCCGGCCTTGCTTTAGAATGTACAGACGAACCTTTAAATATGGTTTAAAGTCCTGCCCATCTGGCCTTCCTTTAGAATGTACAGATGAACCTTTAGATATGGTTTAAAGTCCTGCCTATCTGGCCTTCCCTTAAAATGTACAGTCGAACCTTTGGAAATTGTTTAGAGTCCAGCCTATCTGGCCTTCCTTTAGAATGTACAGCCGAACCTTTAGAAATGGTTTAAAGTCCTGCCTATCTGGCCTGCCTTTAGAATGTACAGACGAACCTTTCAGATATGGTTTAAAGTCCTGCTTATCTGGCCTTCCTTTAGGATGTACAGACGAACCTTTAGATATGGTTTAAAGTCCTGCCTATCTGGCCTTCCTTTAGAATGTACAGACGAACCTTTAGATATGGTTTAAATTCCTGCCTATCTGGCCTTCCTTTAGAATGTACCGACAAACCTTTAGATATGGTTTAAATTCCTGCCTATCTGGCCTTCCTTTTGAATGTACAGACTAACCTTTAGATTTGGTTTAAATTCCTGCCTATCTGGCCTTCCTTTTGAATGTACAGACTAACCTTTAGATTTGGTTTAAATTCCTGCCTATCTGGCCTTCCTTTAGAATGTACAGACGAACCTTTAGATATGGTTTAAATTCCTGCCTATCTGGCCTTCCTTTAGAATGTACAGCCGAACCTTTAGATATGGTTTAAAGTCCTGCCTATCTGGCCTTCCTTTAGAATGTACAGACGAACCTTTAGATATGGTTTAAATTCCTGCCTATCTGGCCTTCCTTTAGAATGTACAGACGAACCTTTAGATATGGTTTAAATTCCTGCCTCTCTGGCCTTCCTTTAGAATGTACAGCCGAACCTTTAGATATGGTTTAAAGTCCTGCCTATCTGGCCTTCCTTTAGAATGTACAGACGAACCTTTAGATATGGTTTAAAGCCTTGCCTATCTGGCCTTCCTTTAGAATGTACAGACGAACCTTTAGATATGGTTTAAATTCCTGCCTATCTGGCCTTCCTTTAGAATGTACAGACGAACCTTTCAGATA
>NC_090760.1:821917-824417 GCF_036898095.1 Palaemon carinicauda | reverse complement strand
TTTCATTATACCCATATTCATTAAAAAGAAAATATCTTCAAGGGTATATAGGGCTAAATGTAAACTCCAGTAGCTGAAGGTGTTAACATAAACAATGTTCTTATCTATTAAGCTGTGTGCAGCCGGGGCAAAGCTGCGTGCGAAACCTGGGAAAATTATGAAAAAACTTGAAAATCGCTGATTTAAATATAAATGGCCGAATTTAGAAGATAGTGGGCCAAGTGTGTCTGAACACGGAGAAAATAGCTTTGTTTTAACACGATCTAATAAGTCTTTATTAAATCTAATATGTAAGATGTGCGAAACCTGGGAAATCTTTATGAAAAAATTTATAAATCACAGATTTAAATATAAATGGCCGAATTATGAAGATAGCGGGCAAAGTGTGTCCGAAAACGGAGAAAATAGTTTTGTTTTAACACGATCTAATGAGTCTCTATTAAATTTAATATGTAAGAAAGATGATGAATCTCAAATTTATTGTGAATCAAAGATGATGTATTAAGTTTATGAAAAGGTGAAGAAATGGCAAAAAACTACCAATAGAATTGTGAGAAAAATCAATAATTTCACGTAAGAAAGATGATAAATCTCGAATTTATTGTAAATCAAAGATGATGTATTCAGTTTATGAACAGGTGAAAAAATGGCAAAAAAACTACCAATAGAATTGTAAGAAAAATCAATAATTTCACGTAAGAAAGATGATAAATCTCGAATTTATTGTGAATTACAGATGATGTATTCAGTTTATGAACAGGTAAGGAAATGGCAGAAAACTACCAATAGAATTGTAAGAAAAATAATAATTTCCCAATCATTATAATCGAACACCACAAACCTTAAAAATTTCTAAATTATCGTGCATCGTCATCATGGTTGAAAGTCTGGTAAACTTCGATATGCCATTAGACCCAAGTGTTGAGTGTGAGAGAAAAGTATTCTGAATAAAACTTTCTTTACCTTACTATGGTTAAATGAAAATGATGGATCATGTAATAATGTTTTTTAGAAATGTATATATATATATATATATATGTGTGTGTGTGTGTGTGTGTTATATGTATATATACTGTATATATATACATATATTTGTATATTTATGTACATATATGTTTTATATATTTTTATATACACATACATATATAGATTATATAAATATATATATATATATATATATATACAGTATATATATATATTTATTTGTATACATATATAAAATATGATTATGTATATATATATATTATATATATAAATATATACAGCATATATATATGATTATATATATATAAATATATACAGTAATATATATATATATATATTAAATATATATGTATATATATAAAATTATATATATATACATATATATATATCTAAATATATATATATATAATATATATATATATGTATATATATATATATGTATATATATATATTTATTTCTATACATATATAGAATATGATTATGTATATTCATATATATATTATATATAAATATATACAGTATATATATATATATATATACATACAGTATATATATATAAAATCCCTAAATCTCCTAAAAACTTAGAAATCTAATCTGTACCTGTTAGCTGGATCTCTTCCATTAATTAGTTTCCATTGCTTCCGCTAATGAACGTCTGAGAAAGTTAGCTCTTCATTTACTTCTGTCTTATATTCTCTCTTCTTAGTTTTACGTACTTTATTCGATCTTTATAATTCTAGGTTGATTATTCGAATGTTAGTGGAAGTTTGATATATATATATATATGTATATATATATATATATGTGTGTATATATATATTTATATATATATATATATATATATATTTATATATATATATGTGTGTATATATGAATATATATGTATATATATATATATATATTATATATATAAATTTTTATATATGCATATATGTATATATATATGTATATATATGTATATATATATATATATATATATGTATATATATATATATATATATATACATATATACATTTGTTTTTGTTTGTGCTCACAAATATATTCTTAAATAATCAGCAGATATCTGATTCTTTCAGCTAAAAATGGTGTAGTTTACCAAGTAATAATAATGATAATAATAATAATAATAATAATAATAATAATAATATCAGATAGCCTATTCTTATTCTATGACAGCCAAATTGTTCATGACGTGCCTTGAATCATACTTAATCTTAAAAAAAAAAAAAAAAAAATTGACAATCATCTAGGCTTAGAAAACCAAGTCTACAGAACCTACATTTTTATTAGCGATGTTGTTGTTAAAAGGTTCTTGACGTCAGAGTGCATCTAAAAATATACCTTAAGAATCTTAAAAGACCTTGGTCTAGATTCACCCATCAGCTACAAGAGCGACAGATAGCCGTGGCCATCACTGATAGCCGAAACCTTCATGGAGGTACCCAATTCCTTTAAGTAAATAATGATAGTTACCAAAGGGGTCCTTCACGCTTCGAGTCATGAGTGGTGAACAA
>NC_090760.1:799417-811917 GCF_036898095.1 Palaemon carinicauda | reverse complement strand
GAGAGAGAGAGAGAGAGATAGTTCTAAACGTGAGTGTGAGGGAGAGAGAGAGTTTTAAACGTGAGTGTGAGGGAGAGAGAGAGTTCTAAACATATGAGAGAGAATTTTAAACGTATGTGAGAGAGAAAGAGAGTTCTAAACCAATGTGAGAGAGTTCTAAACGTATGTGAGAGAGAGAGAGAGAGAGAGAGAGAGAGAATTTTCTATACGTATGTGAAACTAGTTTTGTTATGTTTTACAGTAAAGGATATTTGAGTACCAAATGTTCATTGCGCAAATATAACTTCATAAGATAATTACTAACAAATTAAAGTAGTAGAATATCATCTTAATAAATCATATATGAGAATTATATTACCATCTAGTTACTAAAAAAACATTTATCCTTAGAGTTCTCTTGCTTGAGGGTACACTCGACACACTATTCTAACTAATTTCCCTTTCTTTTGTTTTGTTTAAGTTTTTCATAGTTTATATAGGAATTATTTATTTTGATGTTGTTACTGTTCTTATAAAATTTTCCTTGTTTCCTCTCCTCACTGGGCTATTTTCCCTGTTGGGGCCCCTGGGCTTATAGCGTCCTGCTTTTCCAACTAGGGTTGTAGCTTAGCAAGTAATAATAATAATAATAATAATAATAATAATAATAATATTTTCCTTGTTAGAGCCCCTGGGTTTATAGCATCCTGCTTTTCCAACTAGGGTTGTAGCTTAGCAAGTAATAATAATAATAATAGTAATAATATTTTCCTTATTAGGGCCCCTGGGTTTATAGCATCCTACTTTTCCAACTAGGGTTGTAGCTTAGCAAGTAATAATAATAATAATAGTAATAATATTTTCCTTATTAGGGCCCCTGAGTTTATTGCATCCTGCTTTTCCAACTAGGGTTGTAGCTTAGCAAGTAATAATAATAATAATAGTAATAATATTTTCCGTATTAGGGCCCCTGGGTTTATAGCATCCTACTTTTCCAACTAGGGTTGTAGCTTAGCAAGTAATAATAATAATAATAATAATAATAATATTAATAATAATATTAATCGTAATAATACATACATACATACATACATATACCAAGGCACTTCCCCCAATTTTGGGGGGTAGCCGACATCAACAAATGAAACAAAACAAAAAGGGGACCTCTACTCTCTACGTTCCTCCAGCCTAACAAGGGACTCAACCGAGTTCAGCTGGTACTGCTAGGGTGACACAGCCCACCCTCCCACATTATCCACCACAGATGAAGCTTCATAATGCTGAATCCCCTACTGCTGCTACCTCCGCGGTCATCTAAGGCATCGGAGGCAGCAGCAGGGCCTACCGGAACTGTGCCACAATCGCTCGCCATTCATTCCTATTTCTAGCACGCTCTCTGGCCTCTCTCACATCTATCCTCCTATCACCCAAAGCTTTCTTCACTCCATCCATCCACCCAAACCTTGGCCTTCCTCTTGTACTTCTCCCATCAAATCTTTCATTCATCACCTTCTTTAGCAGACAGCCATTTTCCATTCTCTCAACATGGCCAAACCACCTCAACACATTCATATCCACTCTAATAATAATAATAATAATAATAATAATAATAATAATAATAGTCTTTCATGTTGAATACGGTATTTTTCCTGTGTGAATTGTTTACATCACCAAAGCACCACAGCCAATTATCACGTAAACCTGAATCTGCCTCCAAGTCAATATTAATGATAACAGTTGTTGCTGGCTGTGTTCCTGACCATCTATTGTTTCTCATATTTTAGTTTTGATGTGTGGCGAACAACAACAACGAGGAGCTTGGGTTTTGGAAGTTCGGATGACTAAAAACAGGTGGCTCTTGATTGTAGGGATAGAAAGGAGAAACGAGACTTATTCTGAAAGGGAAAGGAGGCTTGTTTTGGTAAACAATTTGAAAGTGGTCACGAAGTGGCTTTGATGGCATCTGTAGTTACAAATGAAAATAATTTGGGGTTTTCGTTGTGCTATCAACCAATTAATTTGTGGTTTTTTGTTGTGCTGTCAACCAATTGATTTGTGGGTTTTTTTGTGCTATTAAACAATTAATTTGTGGTTTTTGTTGTATTATCAACCAATTAGTTTTGGTTCTGCTCTCAACCATTTAATTTGTGGTTTTTGTTGTGATGCCAACCAATTAGTTTTTTTTTTTTTTTTGTGCTATCAAGTAATTAATTTATGTGGTTTTTTGTTGTGCTATCAATCAATTAATTTATGTGGTTTTTTTTGTGCTCTCAACCAATTAATTTGTGCTTTTTATTGTGCTATCAACCAGTTAATTTGTGGTTTTTTGGGGCTATCAACCAATTAATTTGTGTTTTTTTTGGTGTTCTTTCAACCACCTAATTTGTGTGTTTTGTTGTACTACCAACCAATTATATTATGTGGTTTTTGTGGTGCTACCAACTAATCTGTGTACAAATGTCGGGCATCGTTAAACCTATGTGCACAAATGTTGGGAATCGTTTAAGCTATGTGCACAAATGTTGGGAATGGTTTAACCTATGTGAACAAATGTTGGGAATAGCTTGAACTTTGTGTACAAATGTTGGGAATCGTTTAATATATATGAACAAATGTTTGGAATAGTTTAACCAATGTGTACAAATGTTGGGAATCAGTTAAACCATGCTCACACCTCTCGTGGATGTTGGGAATCGGAAACCTCATCATGCGAATGTTGGAAATCGTTAAAACCACGTATGTAGATGTAAGGAACTGATTAAACCTCGCGCGCGTGTATTGGGAATCGCTTAAACCAGCTGCCATAGATCTCAGCAAGGCGGTTTACTAAACCGCGTGCACACTACAGCATTGACTCCTAGGGTTTAAACTCTCAAGGTAATTTACCTTCGTTTGAGGTAATTTACATGGTTTCAAGGTAATTTTAAGGTCATTTCGGTTTTACTAGGTTAAAATATAAGGAAATTGGAAAATGTTTTAAGGAAATTTAAGGTAAAACGGGGCACATGCTCGAGTTTAAACCCTGGCGAGACTCACCAATCGAGGCTTCTCTCAATTTCAACTTGAACACGATTCCGAGCTCTTCTTTCTTAAACAGATTCAGCTCACCCCCCCCCCCCCCCACTTACCTCCTTACCTCTCTACCTCTCTCCAGTTCTGATAATACCTCCCCTCCCCCCTTCCCAACTCTCCCAGAATCACTATCCACAATGTTGTGGACAATATCCTAAGCTTGAATCCTGCAGACATTTTTATTTTGTTTGTTTACATAGGATCCCACACTCAGGTTTCACGAGGATTTTGAACGAGCTATCTCAACTCTCTCTCTCTCTCTCTCTCTCTCTCTCTCTCTCTCTCTCTCTCCAGAAAACTTCTTTAGAACTATCAGGAATAAGAAATAATCAGTCATATGGTAAGGCTTCCTTCTCTCTCTCTCTCTCTCTCTCTCTCTCTCTCTCTCTATATATATATATATATATATATGTATATATATATGTATATATATATATATATATATATCAAATAAACCATATATTATACTCCTCCTAATTTCTGGATTCTCTCCATCTTTAATTTGATTCCCCCTTGGGTCTCTGATCCCGAGGTATAGAGAGAATCCAGATATTACGATAATATGGCTTATTTGAATATGAAAAATACTTACAAATGTGCAATATATGTATATATATACATATATATATATATATATATATATTTATATATCTATATATATATATATATATATATATATTTATAAGTGGTAAGGTCACTGTCATACAAGTATCCTGGACCAGGGTTCGAAACTCGGCCGGTCAGATGATATAGTCTTTGAGTGATTTCGCCTGGGGCTCTGATCCCGAAGTTAAGAGAATCCAGACTTTATTGTATTTACAGATATGGCTTATTTGAAATATATATATATATATATATATATATATATGGAATTCATTTTATGGTAACAGCTTCTAGCCGGGTGGAGATTCGAACCCCCTCCTGTTCGGCTGGAAACCATGCCTGCAGGGACCATATCGACTGAGCTATCAAGAGAGATAAAAGTTTATGACAAGTCCTCGTACATATTCCTGTCGAATTCAGGAATATATATACATATATATATATATATATATATATATATATATTATTAAAGACAGAAAGGAGATAGATTGACTTATTATTAAATTTTGAGCCTCGCACACTTTCCTCCTCTTCCAGGTATTGACGAGTAATCAACCTCGTAACAACGTCCCAAATTGATTGCAATCCCAATTGGACGACATTCAGCAAAAAATGAGAGAGCGGGGTGCCCGAGGGGGGGAGGCTTCGTCCCCCTCGCTATCGATTGAGAGTTCAGGCAACTTTCAAGTTGATTCTTTGTAAATATAGGAAATTGCTTGATATTTCAATAATGAAGAGGCAGAAAAAAAGAGCACTAATTTCTTTTTTCTTTCTCGGGCTGAAATTAGTTGGCACATGATTTCCCCCCCCCTCTCTCTCTCTCTCTCTCTCTCTCTCTCTCTCTCTCTCTCACGAATCAGCCTAGCACTGCAAACAGTATAACCATTATTTCCAACGTTATTTAAAATAAAACAAAGTATAAACGATGATAGAATATAGGAAATTGCTTGATATTTCAATAATGAAGAGGCCGAAAAAAAGAGAGCACTAATTTCTTTTTTTCTGGGAGCTGAAATTAGTTACCCCATGATTCTCTCTCTCTCTCTCTCTCTCTCTCTCTCTCTCTCTCTCTCTCTCTTAAGAATCAGCTTAGCACTGCAAACAGTATAACCATTATTTCCAACGTTATTTCAAATAAAACAAAGTATAAACGATGATAGAATAGATTTACATTTGTCTGCAGTGTGTGTGAAGACTGATTGAGATTGGCGAAGGCCACTGAGGTAGAGACCATTAAAGGGAATTGTTGGAGACCATTTATTGAGAAAACATTGTAGGATATTGCATGAGGCCACTAACGAATAGAAGGTGGATGGGAATTGATGGAGAATCTATTAAGAGATAGATTGTTGGTGGGGATTGGTGGAGAAGACATTGAGGGATAGATTATTTTTTAGTTTTAACCTTTGTAACCCCAAGAGTCCCACATTTTTCTTAAGAGGTTTTTACGCAATTAAAGATCTCGTTTTTCCTCAATTCAATGGTTTTTCCACATTTCAATATCTGGTTTTTATGCAATTTGAGGTTTGGTTTTTCCGTAGTTCAATATGTTTTTTTTTTTTTTTTTCGGAATTCAAGACCCTGTTTTTCCGCAGTTCAAAGTGTGGTTTTTCTGCTCTTCAAGATCTGGTTTTTCCGAAATTCCTGATTTGGTTTTTATTCAATATAAGATTTGGTACAAAATTTTGTTTTTTATTCAATACAAAATGTGTTTTCTGCAACTGGAAATATACAGCTTTCATACAATTGATATCTTAATTTTCCTGTAATTCATACAGCAAAGTAGATTTTCTGTAATACAAGATTCGAGTTCTCCCCAAATCAAGACTTGCTTTTCAAACTCGGGTTTTTAATCAGACCCAGATTTCATTCTTCCCTCATCATTTACCCTTTCCAAACTGCATACAGAAAGCTGACTCACTTTATATTTTTTTTTAGTCAGCTTACACTTTAAATATAGCTCACACACCCCCCCCCCCCCCCACACCGCTATCGCAACTATCCAGGAAAAAAAATTCGTGAAAACGAATCCTTGAAAAACAAGAATCGTAACTGCCTGAGGACTTGTATCTCTCCATGTAGCACATTGTACACGGGCAGTGTGTGTGCCCACAGAATTTTTCCCTTTTTATTCCCTCTGCAGCCAAAAACCTTGTTTTCTTATCTGAGAGAGAGAGAGAGAGAGAGAGAGAGAGAGAGAGAGAGAGAGAGAGAGAGAGAGAGAGAGAGAGAGAGAGAGAGAGAGGCTCATTTTCCCCTTGCCTACACATACAATGAATTGTATAGCCTATTCTTTACATATTCTCCTCTGTCCTCATACACCTGACAACATTGTGCCTACCAAACAGTTCTTCTTCACTCAAGGGGTTACTGCACTGTAATTGTTTATTTGCCTCTTTCCTCTAAGTAAGGTAAGAAGAGACTCTTTAGCTATGGTAAGCATCTCTTCTAAGAGGACACTCCAAAATCAAACTATTGTTCTCTGTTCTTGGGTAATGTCATAGCCTCTGTACCATGGTCTTCCACTGTCTTGGGTTAGAGTTCTCTTGCTTGAGGGTACACTCGGGCACACTATTCTATCTTACTTTTCTTTCTCTTGTTTTATTTAAGTTTTTATAGTTTATATAGGAGATGTTTATTTTAATGTTACTGATCTTGAAAGTTTATTTTTCATTGTTTCCTTTCCTAACTGGGCTATTTTCCCTTTTGGAGCCCCTGGACCTTATAGCATCCTGCTTTTTCAACTTGGTTTGTAGCTTAGCATTTAATAATAATAATAATTAATAATAATGATAATAATAATAATAATAATAATAATAATTTCATTACCGGGCTTTTTATAAGGGTTTTTAAGTTTGGAAAAGGGGTAAAGGTTTACTATTTCATTGGGTCTTTTGGTTATATTTCTTTTATACCTAAACCTTTATTAATCTACTCCGCTTAATCAGGAAAATTATAATTTGAAATTTGGAGATTTATTTTCTTTATTTAAACTTCGAGTAGTTTTTTATATGGAAGAAATTATTATTTTCATGAACATTTTATTAATCTTCCCCTCTTATTCAGGACAATTATAATTTGAAATTGGGAATTTTATTTCCCATTGGAACTTAAAGTAGTTTTTTTTTTTACATGGAAGCTATTTTTATTTACTTGAATCTCTCTATGGTTGTCACCATTGTATTTAGTTTCGCATCATTGTTGTAGATCAAATTTTCATTTTATTTAATCATTATCATTATTATTCGAATTACAACTAATTTTATGACTTAGTCACTTAATGGAAAGAGCTAAAATTGTTAGTTGTTAACACCTCCAACATTTTGTTTTGCATCATTGTTATAAATCAAATTTTAATTTTTTTTTTGTAATCATTATCATTATTATTCGAATTACAACTAATTTATGACAAGTCCCTCAATGTAAAGAATTAAAATTGGTAGTTGGTATCACCTCCAACATTTTGTTTTGCATCATTGTTATAAATCAAATTTTAATTTTAGTTAATCATTATCATTCGAATTACAGCTGATTTGGACTTAAGTCCCCTAATGTAAAGAGCTAAAATTGGTAGTTGGTAAAACCTCCAACAGTGTTTTGTTTTTCATCATTGTTATAGATCCAATTTTTATTTTTTATAATCATTATCATTATTAGTCGAATTAAAACTAATTTTATGACAAGTCCCTTAATGACAAGAGCTAAAATTGTTAGTTTTAACACCAACATTTTGTTTTGCATCATTGTTATTAATCAAATTTTATTTTTTTTGTAATCATTATCATTATTATACGAATTACCTCTAATTTTATGACAAGTCACATAATGTAAAAAGCTAAAATTGGTAGTTGGTAAAACCTCCAACAGTGTTTTGTTTTGCATCATTGTTATAAATTTAATTTTAATTTTTTTGTAATCATTATCATTATTATTCGAATTACAGCTGATGTTGACTTAGGTCCCCTAATGTATAGAGCTAAAGTTGGTACTTGATAACACCTCCAACATTTTGTTTTGCATCATTGTTATAAATCAAATTTTAATTCGATTTAATCATCATTATCATCATTCGAATTACAATTGATTTTATGACTGAAGTCCCTTAATGTAAAGAACTAAAATTGGTAGTTGGTACCACCACCAACAGTTCTGCGATGTATATTTTCATCCCGTGGCCTTTCCCTCTCTCCTCCAATCTTTAATTGGATTTGCCACCTCATAAACCTAATGGCATATCGATTAGTTTTAAGAATCGTGCGGCTCCCTAAGAAGCAAAACCTGATAGCGCTGCATTTTGTATTTGGACGGTCTTCCGGAGGGGGGCGTGACCATTTGTAAATGAAGAAGACTTGCCACTCATCGAAAAAGCATTGATGGGAGCCCCCTGTTGTTGGAGGTCTGCGGCCGACTGCATTAAGCAGATGAAGAGGCGAGATTATTTTTTGTTGGGAGTAACAGGTGTCTTCGCCTTTTTTTTTATTCCTTGTTTGTAATGTTTCTTTTGGAGGCTGTATAGGCTTGCACCTTGGCGAATGACTTAACGGACGTGGCGGTATGTGTGGGGTGACCTTACCTTAAAAGGCGACCTATTTTTCAACCTCCGTAGCTAAGGTCATCTGATACATTTGAGAAGAGACGGGTTAAAACGAGGCCTTTTATTCAACCTCTTTAGCTTACAGCATCTGATACATTTGAGGAGACACTGGGGTTAAAAGGCGGCCTTTTATTCAACCTCTTTAGCTAACATCACCTGATACATTTGAGGAGACACTGGGGTTAAAAGGCGGCCTTTTATTCAACCTCCGTAGCTCAGGTCACCTGATACATTTAAGGAGACACGGGGGTTAAAAGGCGGCCTTTTATTCAACCTCTTTAGCTCACATCACCTGATACATTTGAGGAGACACTGGGGTTAAAAGTCGACCTTTTTTCAACCTCCGTAGCTCAGGTCATCTGATACATTTGAGGAGACACTGGGGTTAAAACGAGGCCTTTTATTCAACCTCTTTAGCTCACATCACCTGATACATTTAAGGAGACACTGGGGTTAAAAGGCGACCTGTTTTTCAACCTCCGTAGCTCATGTCATCTGATACATTTAAGGAGACACTGGGGTTAAAAGGCGACATTTGTTTCCAACCTCCGTAGCTAAGGTCATCTGATACATTCAAGGAGACATTTGGTGTTATAAGGCGGCCTTTTATTCAACCTCCGTAGGTCACGTCATCTGATACATTTCAGGAGACACTGGGGTTAAAAGGCGACCTTTTTTTCAACCTCCGCAGCTTACGTCATCTGAAATATTTAAGGAGACACTGGGGTTAAAAAAAGACCTTTTTTTCAACCTCCTTAGCTCAGGTCATCTGATACATTTAAGGAGACACTGGGGTTAAAAGGCGACCTTTTTTTCAACCTCCGCAGCTTACGTCATCTGATATATTTAAGGAGACACTGGGGTTAAAAAACGACCTTTTTTTCAACCTCCGTAGCTCAGGTCATCTGATACATTTGATAAGACACTGAGGTTAAAAGGCAACTTTTTTTCAACCTCCGTAGCTTACGTCCTCTGATACATTTAAGGAGACACTAGGGTTAAAAGGCGACCCATTTTTCAACTTCTGTAGCTCAGGTCATCTGATACATTTAAGGAGACACTGGGGTTAAAAGGCGACCCTTTTTTTCAACCTCAGTAGCTCACGCCATCTGATGCATTTGAGGAGACACTGGGGTTAAAAGTCGACCTTTTTTCAACCTCCGTAGCTCAGGTCATCTGATACATTTGAGGAGACACTGGGGTTAAAAGTCGACCTTTTTTCAACCTTCGTAGCTCAGGTCATCTGATACATTTGAGGAGACACTGGGGTTAAAAGTCGACCTTTTTTCAACCTCTTTAGCTCAGGTCATCTGATACATTTGAGGAGACACTGGGGTTAAAAGTCGACCTTTTTTCAACCTCTTTAGCTCAGATCATCTGATACATTTGAGGAGACACTGGGGTTAAAAGTCGACCTTTTTCCAACCTCCGTAGCTCAGGTCATCTGATACATTTGAGGAGACACTGGGGTTAAAAGTCGACCTTTTTCCAACCTCCGTAGCTCAGGTCATCTGATACATTTGAGGAGACACTGGGGTTAAAAGTCGACCTTTTTTCAACCTCTTTAGCTCAGATCATCTGATACATTTGAGGAGACACTGGGGTTAAAAGTCGACCTTTTTTCAACCTCTTTAGCTCAGGTCATCTGATACATTTGAGGAGACACTGGGGTTAAAAGTCGACCTTTTTCCAACCTCCGTAGCTCAGGTCATCTGATACATTTGAGGAGACACTGGGGTTAAAAGTCGACCTTTTTCCAACCTCCGTAGCTCAGGTCATCTGATACATTTGAGGAGACACTGGGGTTAAAAGTCGACCTTTTTTCAACCTCTTTAGCTCAGATCATCTGATACATTTGAGGAGACACTGGGGTTAAAAGTCGACCTTTTTCCAACCTCCGTAGCTCAGGTCATCTGATACATTTGAGGAGACACTGGGGTTAAAAGTCGACCTTTTTTCAACCTCCGTAGCTCAGGTCATCTGATACATTTGAGGAGACACTGGGGTTAAAAGTCGACCTTTTTTCAACCTCTTTAGCTCAGATCATCTGATACATTTGAGGAGACACTGGGGTTAAAAGTCGACCTTTTTTCAACCTCTTTAGCTCACGCCATCTGATACATTTGAGGAGACACTGGGGTTAAAAGTCGACCTTTTTTCAACCTCTTTAGCTCACGCCATCTGATACATTTAAGGAGACACTGGGGTTAAAAGTCGACCTTTTTTCAACCTCTTTAGCTCACATCATCTGATACATTTGAGGAGACACTGGGGTTAAAAGTCGACCTTTTTTCAACCTCCGTAGCTCACGCCATCTGATGCATTTGAGGAGACACTGGGGTTAAAAGTCGACCTTTTTTCAACCTCTTTAGCTCACGCCATCTGATACATTTGAGGAGACACTGGGGTTAAAAGTCGACCTTTTTTTCAACCTCCGTAGCTCAGATCATCTGATACATTTGAGGAGACACTGGGGTTAAAAGTCGACCTTTTTTCAACCTCTGTAGCTCAGGTCATCTGATACATTTAAGGAGACACTGGGGTTAAAAGTCGACCTTTTTTCAACCTTTGTAGCTCACGTCATCTGATACATTTGAGGAGACACTGGGGTTAAAAGTCGACCTTTTTTCAACCTCTTTAGCTCAGGTCATCTGATACATTTGAGGAGACACTGGGGTTAAAAGTCGACCTTTTTTCAACCTCCGTAGCTCAGGTCATCTGATACATTTAAGGAGACACTGGGGTTAAAAGTCGACCTTTTTTCAACCTTTGTAGCTCACGTCATCTGATACATTTGAGGAGACACTGGGGTTAAAAGTCGACCCTTTTTCAACCTCTTTAGCTCAGGTCATCTGATACATTTGAGGAGACACTGGGGTTAAAAGTCGACCTTTTTTCAACCTCCGTAGCTCAGGTCATCTGATACATTTAAGGAGACACTGGGGTTAAAAGTCGACCTTTTTTCAACCTTTGTAGCTCACGTCATCTGATACATTTGAGGAGACACTGGGGTTAAAAGTCGACCTTTTTTCAACCTCTTTAGCTCAGGTCATCTGATACATTTGAGGAGACACTGGGGTTAAAAGTCGACCTTTTTTCAACCTCCGTAGCTCAGGTCATCTGATACATTTAAGGAGACACTGAGGTTAAAAGGTAACCTTTTTTCAACCTCTTTAGCTTACATCACCTGATACATTTGATAAGACACTGGGGTTAAAAGGCGGCCTTTTATTCAACCTCTTTAGCTCACATCACCTCATACATTTAAGGAGACACTGGGGTTAAAAGGCAGCCTTTTTTTCAACCTCCGTAGCTCACGTCATCTGATACATTTAAGGAGACACTGGGGTTAAAAGGCGGCCTTGTATTCAACCTCTTTAGTTCACATCACCTCATACATTTGAGGAGACAACGGGGTTAAAACGAGGCCTTTTATTCAACCTCTTTAGCTCACATCACCTCATACATTTGAGGAGACACTGGGGTTAAAAGGCGGCCTTTTTTCAACCTCCGTAGCTTACGTCCTCTGATACATTTAAGGAGACACTGGGGTTAAAAGGCAGCCTTTTATTCAACCTCTTTAGCTCACGTCATCTGATACATTTAAGGAGACATTTGGTGTTAAAAGGCGACCCTTTATTCAACCTCCGTAGCTTACATCATCTGATACATTTGAGAAGACACTGGGGTTAGGAATCCCCTTACCATCACAGCTTTGAAACCAAAACATAGGGAAGTTGATATCGATTCCCTTAAACATAGTTTCATGCCGAATTCAGGTTTTATTATCTACAATTCAACTCGACCCACAATTCATGTGGTCAAGTTTGGAAGTAGTAGAGCTAAGAATATTCAATTAGAAACTGTAGTTTCATTCAGTTTAAATTATTTAAAATTTAAATCGACCCGCAATTCACCACTTAGCTAATTTTGGTAGTAGTATAGCTAAGAATATTTAACTAGAAACTGTAGTTTCATTCAGTTTTAATCATTTACAATTTAAATCAACCCACAATTCACCACTTAGCTAAGTTTGGAAGTAGTAGAGCTAAGAATATTTAATTAGAAACTGTAGTTTCATTCAGTTTTAATTATTTACAATTTAATTCAACCCACAATTCACCACTTGGCCAAGTTTGGAAGTAGTAGAGCTTAGAATATTCAATTAGAAACTGTAGTTTCATTCAGGTTTAATTATTTACAATTGAAATCAACCCACAATTCACCACTTGGCTAAGTTTGATAGTAGTAG
>NC_090760.1:786917-791917 GCF_036898095.1 Palaemon carinicauda | reverse complement strand
AGGAAAGGTCCCCCTTGGTTCCCCCCAAAATTTGGAGATGTCCCTTTTAAATATAGAAAAATATTCACCAGTATTTTCTTTGTTGCTGCAAAATATTCTCAAGAAAATTTTATTTTTTTTTTGCTGAAAAATATATTCATACCTCTGAGAGTCTTGTGTCTTTTCTGCCAAATTTTCATCAAGAGAATGTTATTTCCTTGTTTCCTTTTCTCACTGGGCTATTTTCCTTGTTGGAGCCCCTGGGTTTATAGCATCGTGCTTTTCCAATTAGGGTTGTAGCTTGGAAAGAAATAATAATAATAATAATAATAATAATAATAATAATAATAATAATAATAATAATAATAATAATAATAATAGTTCTTTGGTAGGTGACACGCTTAAGAAAGGGTTGTTAATTTGTTGTAAAATATGTAATTATTCTTATCAAACATTCTTGTTTCATTGCAGGAACACATTATGAAATCTTATTCCTTCACAGAGAAATATTCTAAAGACTGAAAATTATTTTTAATGTAGAGTATTCTATAAAAGAAGAATACCTTTTTTTTTTGTCTGCAAATTCACTTGACAATCTTCGCGCTATTAAAAGCAGACCAAGTTTCATCATTAAAATCTTTCTTTCTTCAGTACATCTCACTGGTGAATGTTCGTGAAAGAAATATTAAGAAAATTCATCTTCCTAATCATGTGGGTTGAAGTTTTACAGTTTCAGACGTTCAAACTTGGTGTAGTTACAAGGTATTTTTTTTTCTTTTTAGAGTTGGTTAACACGAGTTTAGTTTCCAAGCTATTTTTGTTACTTGTTTTTTTATGTTTTTATTTTTCTTACTTTTGACAATTGTCTGGCGAACTGGGATTGTTTGTGGTGGCCTGGTGGTAGCGTTTCCCTGGGGATTGCCAGACTGGGGTTCGAGTCCCGATCAAACACTAGTTTCTTGGTCGCTGTAATCTCACCATCCTTATGAGCTAAGGATGTTGGGTTTGGGGGAACCTATAGCTCTATCTGCCGAGTTATCATCAGCCATTGCCTGGCCTTCCTTGATCTTAGTTTGGGTAGAGAGGGGCTTAGACGATTGTTGTGGTGGCCTGGTGGTATCGTCCTTGCCTTGTAATTGCCAGACTGGGGTTCGAGTCCCGCTCAAACTCTTTAGTTTCTTTGGTCGCTGCAATCTCACCATCCTTGTGAGCTAAGGATGTTGGGTTTGGTGGAGCCTGTAGGTCTATCTATCGAGTCATCATCAGCCATTGCCTGGCTTTCCTTGGTCTTAGTTTGGGTAGAGAGGGGGCTTGGACGCAGGTTCATATGTATATATGGTCAGTCTTTAGGGCATTGTCCTGCTCGATAGGGCTATGTCACTGTCCTTTGCCCTTGCCATTCATGAGAGGTATTCGTAGAGAGGAACTCTTGTTAGCCTTAGAAAACAGCCCTAAGGCTCTGTTATTATTATTATTATTATTATTATTATTATTATTATTATTATTATTATTATTATTATTATTACTATTATTATTCCAAGCTAGGCTGTAACCCAAGCAAGATGCTATAAGCCCAAGGGCTTCAACAGGGAAAAATAGGTGACCTTCCACTGTTCTAGGTTAACATTCTCTTGCTTGAGGGTATACTCAGGCAATATAATTTTTCTAAAGTTTCTATTTTTCTTTTCCTTTTCAAAGGGTGGTTCACGAAGAGGTTGCTAATCTCTTCTTTTCTTCTATTCTTAAGCACAGTTATCTAAATAGTCTGTATTTTCTATAAACACCAAGGTTTTAGATGATAGCATTTGCACAAAGCGATTTATATAAGAGTAGCTGTTTATTAACGCCGAAATCTACCTGTTATTCTGACAGCAAGATCTTGGCTCGAATGTTGCATACACACACATACGCACAAACATTTCACGTTACCACATTAAGATTCACAATCTAAAACCTTTGTATTCAAAACATGATATTAGTATTATATCTGATAACTTTGAATAAAACCATAGAACTTACTGTACTTAACTGCGAATACATAATCTTTTCTCATTTCTAAATAGTTTGGTGTTGATGCATAGTTTCTTTCTCTATTTCTAGATAGATTTGACTAGAAATGCATTAGATTATTTTTTTTCTTCTGTATTAGCTTTTAAACTACAACTTAACAATTTATCATCTCCTACGCCTATTGACGCAAAGGGCCTCTTGTTAGATTTCGCCAGTCGTCTCTATCCCGAGCTTTTAATTCAATACTTCTCCATTCATCATCTCAACCATGTAGGTCTTGGTCGTCTAACTCTTATAGTGCCTTGTGGAGCCCAGCTGAACGTTTGGTGAACTAATCTCTCTTGGGGGGTGTGAAGAACATGCCCAAACCATCTCCATCTACCCCTTCATCATGATCTCATCCACATACGGCATTCGAGTAGTATCTCTTATAGTTTCATTTCAATTTTATATTTTTAATTGAAATATAAAACTCGCCATGACTTTCAACAAATTTGTCTAAAAATACATAAATTCTCTTGCTATTTATGGAACTTTTGGCATTATACTCCAACACTATATTGACTGCACGACTGGGCCCTAAGCATCTCTGTTTTATTTGTGACATTTTATGATGCCTTTAGATGCCAAATTGATCAGACATTGCCTCTTGGCATTGCAACGTAAGGGTAGAGAAATCTCGCTCCCTAGATCTGTTCGTACAGTATAGAGATATAATCCTGTGTGGTGCCATTTTATTTCGTTTATTTTATTGTCATGAGGAAATAATGCGATCGCATAAACGGATAAATATTGTCATGAGGAAATAATGCGATCGCACAAACGGATAAAATTTGGCTACGTTTTGTTTAACCTACGAAGTACACTGTTAAAAAGTTCTATTTAAAAACTGTGAAAGTCTGGCAACATTTATTCCAAGATTTTTACCGTTTTAAAAACGACTTTATGGACGTAAAAAGTTATATTACGGTCACCTACCTGTAAAAGATAATAACAAAGTAAGGTAAAATTACGGTCGCTTATAATTTACTGAAATACGGTTGAGAACAGTATATTTTTACTGAGAATTTAAGATGAAAATTACGTTTTTTTTCAAGTGTGGTAAAACAGATTTATTACCATCATTGGAAATGAAAGGCTATTTTTTCCGAAACCTAAAGTGTTATATATTTTTGAAAAACTATATTTTATAAAAACAAATATATTATATATTTCACAGAGGACTTGGTAGCTAATTGTGGTCCCTGCTCTCAGCGGTGGGTTATATAGCCCAATTTCTTGCATTTTTTTTTTTTTTACAATATCATCATCATCTCTTCCTACGCCTATTGAAGCAAAGGGCCCTGGTTAGATTTCGCTAGTCGTCTCTATCTTGATCTTTTAATTCAATACTTCTCCATTCATCATCTACTTTGCTCTTCATAGTCCTTATAGCCATGTAGGCCTGGGTCTTCCATCTCTTCTAGTGGGGACTAGCTGAACGTTTGGTGAACTGATCTCTCCTGGGGAGTGCGAAGAGCATGCCCAAACCATCACCATCTACCCCTCATCATGATCTCATCCACATATGGCACTCGAATAAAATCTCTTATAGTTTCATTTCTAATCCTGTCCTTACTAATGATATACGAATTTATAAACTTAAATTTGTTTAATTTCAGTATGTTTACAAGAGCGTGAAGAAACACTTTTCAAAGTTGAGAATACAGTGTCAGATATTCTCGTGTCTGGAGATTAAGTCATTCTAAACCTTGGACGAAGGTTCTAGATATTATTAGCTTTAAAAAATTCTATCTTGAACTGTCAAATAATGACGATTTGGCAGATGATGATATTAAAGGTTTAAAGGCCGCTCATAAATGGCAGAGGCAATGGACAGTCACATTTCCCCATCAAGCAGGACAATGCCATAGAGACTGACCATATTACATATGATCAGCATCCAACACCCCCCTCCACCCAAGCTAGGACCAAGGAGGGCCAGGCTATGGGTGCTGATGACTCAACAGATATACCTATAGGCTCCCCCAACCGGCCCCCACCCCGTCCCACCCTTGGTTCACATGGATGGTGAGGTTGCAGAGACCAAAGGAGCTAACGAGTTTGAGCGGGACTCGAACCCCAGTCTGGCTACCACCAGGCCACCACAACTATTGGTTTTTCGTTGTCTTTATGTTAATAATCTAGAACAATATAAATTGATTCACATCTGCTATTAGTGTGGCTAATTTCTATAATTTCTATATTCCACTAAAATGTTATAGCTTCGAGATATATTGATGGCTTAGTTTGACATAATACGACCTTTATTATAGAATATTTGTAAGAAGGAATTTTAAGATGAACTTGAGCATTTGAATGTCATAGGAATAAAAATTTAACAATAACATAACACGGCCTTTTTTTAAAGAATATTCGTTAAAATTAATTTTTTAAGATGAACTTGAGCATTTAATGCAATAGGATGAAAAATTTAAATAATTTGCAAAATTCAACAAATTCATAATATTAAGACGCAAGTTTTACTCGCGAGATAACCTTGTAGAATTCAGCCACAAATATTCAGAAGAAATAGAAGATGTCTCTCTGATGTGTCAGGATCTCCTCTTGAAATCTAACAGCAGACGCCAGGTGCTTCGCCAAAAACAATTCTTATAATAAATTAGAATAACAACGAAATTATTAACAATAGCATTGCGCATTCATTAACGGAATATAATACCGAAATTATTAACAATAGCATTGCGCATCCATTAACGAAATATAATAACGAAATTATTAACAATAGCATTGCGCATTCATTAACGAAATATAATAACGAAATTATTAACAATAGCATTGCGGATTCATTAACGAAATATAATAACGAAATTATTAACAATAGCATTGCGCATTCATTAACGAAATATAATAACGAAATTATTAACAATAGCATTGCGCATTCATTAACGAAAGATAATAACGAAATTATTAACAATGGCATTGCGCATTCATTAACGAAATATAACAAC
>NC_090760.1:781917-784417 GCF_036898095.1 Palaemon carinicauda | reverse complement strand
GTATATATATATTTATATATTTATATATTTATATGTATATTTATATGTTTATATATATATTTATATATATATATATATATATATATATATATATATATATATATATATATATATAATTTATGTATGTGTGTCTGTTTACAATATGTATATCTACTCAGAAAAAGATGACCAGAAATAGAAATACATTTTCACTCCAAGGAATTTCCCTTTGGAACAAGAATTAATATCATCCCCCCATGAAATTTCGACTGAATCCCCATCGTGATATTATGCCATGTTTTGCCTAATATATTTGAACAGATGAACTTAAATATCGTTTTACGTTCGCCTTTCCCTTTGGTGATTATAAATTTATTTCGGTAATAAAAATGCCATCTAAATATTTCTGAAACTACCCGTTTGGGAGGGCAGCCTGGTGTTGCCTCAGAGAAATTCTTTTGCTGATATCGTTTTATTATAATTTATGGAAATTTTAATGATTTTCAGCTGATATTTAATTGTATTCAACTGATATTTTTATTATATTCAACTTATATTCTACTGATATTCAGTTACTGATATTGCTGGTGAACTGATATTCAGTTACTGATATTCAAGTGATATTCTTCTGATATTTAGTTACTGATATTGATATTAGATATTCAGTTACTGATATTGCTTGTGAACTGATATTCAACTGATATTCAGTTACTGATATTGATAATGAACTGATATTCAGTTACTGATATTCAACTGATATTCTTCTGATATTCAACTGATATTCTTCCGATATTCAGTTCCTGATATTCAACTGATATTCAGTTACTGATATTCAACTGATATTCTTCTGATATTCAACTGATTTTCTTATGATATTCAGTTACTGATATTGATAATAGATATTCAGTTACTGATATTGCTGGTGAACTGATATTTAATTGATATTCTTCTGATATTCAGTTACTGATATTCAACTGATATTCAGTTACTGATATTGATACTAGATATTCAGTTACTGGTATTGCTGGTGAACTGATATCTAATTAATATTCTTTTTATATTCAGTTACTGATATTGATTATAAACTGATATTCTACTGATCTTCAGCTGATCTTGTGCTGATATTTTACTGAAATTTTGATTAAATTCAAATGCTACTGACCTGAAAATCGGTTGACTTTTTAATGATATATAAATGATCTATAAATATTAAGTTGATAACTTTGTTATTCTACCGTTACTAATAATAATAATAACAATGATAATAATAATAATAATAATAATAATAACTAACTGATTACACATATAACTATGAGTTAATTTCCCTGAAATTCAATCTTTATACGATTTACAACTTTGCCATCGAAGACGGAAAGAAAAGGGAATGATAAGAACTCGGCGTCTAATTCATTTAAAAGAAATTGATTTATTCCTAATTCAGTTATTTTTCACAATATCATTCATTTTTTATTTCCCTATCTGTCCTAAGGCTGTTTCTTTACAACCTTTTTTCGAACTTTTTGTATTTATGTTTTTAAGTTGGTCCCTGTTCGCTTTTGATGGGGGAGGGGTGTGTGAAAGGGAATGGTCACGTGATAGGGGTCAAGGAAAAAAAATTATTATTATAAAGGTTAATTATTGATAGTGTCTTTAATTATAACATTATTTAAGATGTGATATTTAACCGCAATGTATAGTATGTAGCAAAACCTTTAAAAGGTTTTATATGTCATTCATGAATGGCAGAGGCAAAGGCAGGACAATGCCCTAGAGACTGACCATATATACATATGATCAGCACTCAAGCCCCACTCTCCACTCAAGCTTGGACCAGGGAGGGCCAGGTAATGGCTGCCGATGACTCAGGAGGCAGACCTATAGGCTCTCCCAAGCCGTAGCCCACAAGGATGGTGAGGTTGCAGCGACCAAAGAAACAATCGATCATTGGTCAGGGACATTACCACATAGTCCAATACAACCCTAAGTGGTGATTTTTTTTTTTTTTTTTTTTTTTTTTTTACGGGAAAGACGTTTTTCTTAAGTTACCGCTTAGTATTAAATCTTATAATTCATTTTGTAAACATGTGCATGTATGGGAAAAGGTTTTGACTTTATATGTAGAATCTTATTGAAAGATATAAGATCCTGAAAAAAAAATGGAATTTCATCACCATCTTCTTCTTTGTCAACATCTTTTCCCACTTCTATGTGGGGTCGATGTTTCTGGTTAGCTTTCTCCATCTACCTCTGTCCCACACCTCATCACCGGTTAATCCCTTTGATCGAAGGTCATCCTTGATACAGTCCACCCACCTTCGCTTTGGTCTCCCTCTCCTCGTTCCCTGTACCTCCATTTCCATCACTCTCCTCCCAATATACGATTCATCTCTTCTCATGACATGATCATACCACCTCAGTCTACTTTCAGAACTAAAATTAAATGTTATTATTGCACGACTATTTTACTTTATCATAACTCCCGTAAGAATTTTCCTGGAACTCTCTTGTCTGGATGGAAACT
>NC_090760.1:774417-776917 GCF_036898095.1 Palaemon carinicauda | reverse complement strand
CCAAGCTTTGTTCATTCATCTTGATTTGTTTTATTATGTTTTTCCTCCTTATAGTTTATTCTTTACTACATTTTTTTTCAGTAGTACATCATTGTTTTCCCTAATAGGTTCATTTTCCCTTTGCCTACACACACACACACACACACACACACACACACACACACACACACACACACACCGAATATGGCCTATTCTTTACAGATTCTACTCTGTCCTCATACACCTGACAACAATGAGATTGCCAAACAATTCTTCTTCACCAAAGGGGTTAACTAATGCACTGTAAATGTTCAGTGGTTACTTTCCTCTTGGTAAGGGTAGAAGAGAGACTTTAGCTATTGGGAGCAGCTCTTCTAGGAGAAGGACACTCCAAAATCAGACCATTGTTCTCTAATCTTGGGTAATGCCATAGCCTCTATACCATGGTCGTCCACTGTCTTTAGAGTTCTCTTACTTGAGGGTACACTCGGATACACCATTCTATCTTAGCTCTCATCCTCTTGTTTTTTTTTTTTTTTTTTGTTTTTTTTTATAGTTTATAGAGGAGATATTTTCTTGTTACTGTTCTTGAAATATTTCATTTTTCCTTGTTTCCTTTCCTCACTGGGCTACTTTCCCTGTTGGGGCCCCTGGGCTTATAGCATCCTGTTTTTCCAACTAGGGTTGTAGCTCATCAAGTAATAATAATAATAATAATAATAATAATAATAATAATAATAATAATAATAAGGCTTGGCGTCTTTGTCATTACCACAAAGGATCGATCTTTTCCCATAATCATGTCTATGAATTTCTATTTCGTTAAGCATCCCTTTTGTTCAATATTCAAAGCCCCGAGGACGTCTTACAAGATTTTATAAATATAATCCCTCGATGGGTTACATAAATATACTGATTAACTTTCTCTCTCTCTCTCTCTCTCTCTCTCTCTCTCTCTCTCTCTCTCTCTCTCTCTCTCTCTCTCTCTCTCTCTCTCTCCCCAGGCTACACATTGATAGTTATAATGTCATAGGTTAGAAGGGAATTTATATTTTTTTATAGGTATGACGTCAAGAAAGTCAAGTATTACTTGCTGAGCAAATGTTCCGTTTGCCTGAATTAAATCGACTTCGGAAGGCCGTGAAAAATTTTTAGAATTTAACTCTTATATTAAACAGCATCACTGTAAAGAGTTGCTGTTATATGACGCTTTCATACGTACGAAAATGTTTCGAGAATTAATTTGTATATAGACCACTGCTAAACAGGAGAGAGAGAGAGAGAGAGAGAGAGAGAGAGAGAGAGAGAGAGAGAGAGAGAGAGAGAGAGAGAGAGAGAGAGAGAGAGAGAGAGATTGTTTAAAAGGTTTAACAGTTATAGAACACTACAGGACATGGCTGAGGACTATGAAAAGTTAAGTAGACGATGAATGGGAAAGTATTGATTTAAAAGCTCAAGATAGAGACGACTGGTGAAATCTAACCGAGGCCCTTTGCGTCAATATGTTTAGGAGGAGATGATGATGATATATATATATATATATATATATATATATATATATATATATATATATATATATATATATATATATATATATATATATATATATATAATGTCTCAGTGTTGTCTACAACATCTCTCCTACAAACTGATCTCCTGTTATGTTTAGATGAAAACTGCAATTGCAGTTTTCCGATTACTTAAATATAGTTTTCCCTTTTATCCTGAAACCTAACTGGAGCTTAGTTTATCCAGAGAGGTGATGTTTTCGAATTTCAGACACCATGAAGACATCATATATTAAATTATAAACATAAAGTAATATGCTAAAACAGCGTATTTAGAAATGGCAAGCCATGTTTAACCTGGATGGAATGTAGAGAATACTTAATAGTAAAGTGAATGATAGAATCACAAGGCTACAGGCTATTGTGAGGAGTGATGCGGTAACAAAGGACATGGGCTCTGGGACCAACGTAGTTTGCAAGTCTAAATATTCGTGACAGTACAAGCGAGGCCGGGCGATTAAAACACGACATCGAGCTCATTTGTAACAGTGGAATAGAGAAATTGGGAGGGGTTCTTCATTATATTGAAATATCTTATTTAGAAGTGGCAAGGGATTGTTTGTCGGATGGAAGGGCTCATGATACATCATTGCAGAAAGAATTTCGGGAGCCAGAAGCTGTTGTGAGGGGTACTTTGTCCAAATACCCTATTTAGAAGTGGGAAGGGATTGTATACCGTATGGAAGGGCTCATGATACATAATTGCAGAAAGAATTTCGGGAGCCAGAAGCTGTTGTGAGGGGTACTTTGTCCAAATACCCTATTTAGAAGTGGGAAGGGATTGTATACCGTATGGAAGGGCTCATGATACATAATTGCAGAAAGAATTTCGGGAGCCAGAAGCTGTTGTAAGGGGTACTTTGTCCAAATACCCTATTTAGAAGCGGCAAGGGATTGTAGACAGGATGGAAGGGCTCATGATACATAATTGCAGAAAGAATTTTGGGAGCCAG
>NC_090760.1:766917-769417 GCF_036898095.1 Palaemon carinicauda | reverse complement strand
TACAGTAGTGTGGGAATGTTACCCTTTATAAGTAACCTAAATACAGAAGTGCTTGTATAATACTTTACAGTTATATAGTATAAAATGGTGTGGTAATATTACCATATATAAGTATGTGTAACATAGTATTAATAGAAGTAAAAGGAAATGTGAATATTATTTCAGCTGTGACCAAGTTGTGTAATGACGTTCCTAATCGGGTTGTTGAATCAGTAGAACTTCAAAAAGTTCAAAGTTGCAATAAATGTCTTATGTTGAACAGGCTGACATAAGTCTTTTTATATTTTATATATGACATATGTTTTAGTTTTGTTACTGTATTTAAAATATTTTATTTTAATTGTTCATTACTTCTTATATTGTTTATTTATTTCCCTATTTCCTTTCCTCACCCTGCTAATTTTCCCTGTTTGAGCCCTTGGGCATATAGCATCTTGCTTTTCCAACTAGGGTTGTAACAACAACAACAACAACAACAACAATAATAATAATAATAATATCCAGGCGGGGTGTTTCCTATTAGATCACGGAAAGGAGAAAAACCCAAAAATGAAGTCCTTGTAAATTTAACATACGCCAGACTATTTGAAGGACTCTCAGAAGAAGATATCTCGGAGAAATGCATCTCATTGAAATGTAAATTCTCGCCAAGTGATTACTCTCTGGGAATTAGTATGCGAGAGAGAGAGAGAGAGAGAGAGAGAGAGAGAGAGAGAGAGAGAGAGAGAGAGAGAGAGAGAGAGAGAGAGAGAGAGTTTTTTAAATACTAATTCGAATGTCTTGAAGATATATCAAAATAATTCAGAAGGGTTATGACTTGAGAGAGAGAGAGAGAGAAGAGAGAGAGAGAGAGAGAGAGAGAGAGAGAGAGAGAGAGAGAGAGAGAGAGAGAGAGAGAGAGTTTTTAAAATACCAATTCGGATGTCTTGAAGATATATCAAGATAGTTCAGAAGGGTTATGGCGGATGAAGAGATATCGAGATGGGATAATTATGATTTTATTAATTCCATGCATATCATCAAAAGGATTTAATATGAGAATTTGGAAGGGTCGCATTAACGAGAATTATAATAATTGCTTATATCTTGCGTTGGATGTATGTATGGTCGCCTTATAACCATTCACTGTTAAAAATTTGAAAAAAAAAAAAAAAAATTGATTGTATTTTGAAGTAGGCAAGAACTGAAGGTCCCTACTTGTTTATAAGGAAGCAAGTTATATGACTTACTTCTCATGTCCCATAAGGACAAATAATCAAAAAGTAATTAAAAAACCCAGTAGAGGACAACAAATGTCAAATAATTGAAAAAAAAACAAAAACGTTAAATGCCTGGCATTATTTATTCCAGGATTTTTACCGTTGTAACAACGGATATATTGCCGTAAAGAAGTGATATTACGGTCACCAACCCGTAAAAGATGATAACAAAGTAAGGTAAAATTACGGTCGCCTGTATTTTACTGAAATACGGTTGGGAACTATATTTTTACGGAGAATTTCCGATTAAAATTACAGTTTTTTTCTAACAGTATCCTATAGTTATTCAAGTTCTTGGGACTTATTAATCTTATCTAGATGTTTGAGATATAGCATCTAAAATGTGTATATGGGCCAAAGTTAACCAAATTAAGGTCACTGGTAAGCAGCTCTTCTAGGAGGAGGACACTCCAAAATCCAACTATTGTTCTCTAATCTTGGGCAGTGCCTTAGCTTCTGTACCTTGGTGTTCCACTGTCTTGGGTTAGAGTTCTCTTGGTTTAAGTTACACTCAGGCACACTATTCTATCTTATTTCTCTTCCTCTTGTTTTGTTAAAGTTTTTTTTATAGTTTATATAGGAAATATTTATTTTAATGTTATTGTTCTTAAAATATTTTATTTTTCCGTGTCTCCTTTCCTCACTGGGCTATTTTCCCTGCTGGAGACCCTGGGCTTATGGCATCCTGCTTTTCCAATTAGGGTTGTAGCAAAGCAAGTATTAATAATAATAATAATAATAATAATAATAAATCTTATGTATAACTTTTAGAGACTAGTGGAACTAGAAAAAGCATTAATCATATAAACTAGATAGATAAATATTATTATCATCATCATCATCATCATCATCATCATCATCATCACTTGCTAAGCTACAACCCTATTTAGAAAAGCAGGATTCTATAAGCCCAAGGGATCTAACAGGGAAAATAGCCCAGTGTGGAAAGGAACACATGAAAAATTAATTATTTTAAGAGGAGTAATAACATTAAAATAAATCTCCTATATAAACTATAAAAACTTTAACAAAAAAAGAGGAAGAGAAATAAGATAGAATAATGTGCTCGAGTGTACCCTCAAGCAAGAGAATTCTAACCCAAGACAGTGGAAGACCAAGGTACAGAGGCTAAGGCACTACCCAAAATTAGAAAACAATAACTATAAGAAGAGTAACAACAATAAAATAAATATCTCTTATATAAACAATAAAAACTTTAACAAAATAAGAGGAAGAGAAAT
>NC_090760.1:756917-761917 GCF_036898095.1 Palaemon carinicauda | reverse complement strand
TTTATTCTAAAACGAAACATATTTTTCATATTTGCCAAGGAGGTTATATTTCAAGGCTCTCTCTCTCTCTCTCTCTCTCTCTCTCTCTCTCTCTCTCTCTCCAGGATATTCAATAGCTATTAGGTATTTCTTTCAATCCTTAAATTCATTGCGTTATTCCGAATTCTTTTCCAGAAATTTAATTAAACTTACCATGAAACTAAGAAAAATACACGAAATTATGCAAACAATGTATTTCATTTGTCCCTGTGTGTGTCTGTGGACAGGATTACTTCAAAACGGCTTCGCGGATTTTGATGAAATTTTCACCGAAGATAGACCTTAGGTCATGGACGACCCCATTAAATTTTGGAGATGATCCGTTTCAGGATCCGGATTTTAGATCATGTTTTACTTTTTTTGGTCGTTTTAAAGATAACTTTAAAACAAACTGATGGATTTTTACGAAATATCCACATGAGATAGATCTCCAGCCTTGGACGAGTCCATTAACTTTTGGAGATAATCCAGTATCCTATCTGAAAACGAAACATATTTTTTTTCATATTTGCCAAGGAGGCTATATTTCAAGGCTGTTTATGTATTTCATTTGTCCCTGTGTGTGTCTGTGGGCAGGATTACTTTAAAACGGCTTCGCGGATTTTTATGAAATTTTCACCGAAGATAGACCTTGGGTCATGGACGACCCCATTAAATTTTGGAGATGATCCGTTTCCGGATCCGGATTCTAGATCATGTTTTACTTTTTTTTGGTCATTTTAAACATAACTTTGAAACAAACTGATGGATTTTTACGAAATATCCACATGAAATAGATCTCCAGCCATGGACGAGTCCATTACCTTTTAGAGATAATCCAGTATCCTATCTCGATTCTAGATCCATATTTGCATTTTTCACAATTTTAAAGTTTGTCAAAACAAATTGACGCATTGGATTTTCACCAAATTTTAACAATGGATAGATAATATGCATTGGAAGAAACCATGAAATTTTGGAGGTGATACGGTTTAAGATCACGATTCTGAAACAATATTGCACTTATCCCCATCTACTGTACAGTTAGCATGTGAAACGTGGGAGGCGATTTCCGTAGACTTTAGTGAAATGTTTGCAATATTCATTAGCGGAGATCTGAAATCTCTCAAGGCTGTTGTTGTTGTTATTATTGAAAAATGACAGGATTAGTTTATCAGGGTTATTATATTGATCATTATGTTGATTATTAGTATTATTATCATTATCATTGAGAGTGTTTTTTTACTATAACTATTGATGATGATGTTATTACTACAATTGATATTGTTGTTGTTACTACAACAATTGATGTTGTTACTGCAACATTTGATACTGTTATTGTTGTTGCTACTAAAGTCGATGTTGTTACTAAAATTGATATTGCTGTTGTTGTTACCACTACAATTAGTGTTGTTACTGTTGTTATACGATTAAAATTGCTGTTGTTACTACTATTAATATTGTTGTTGTTAAGAAAGTACCTTATTATTTGTTAGTTTCGTTCTTGTTATTGTTATTATTATTATTATTATTGTTGTTGTTGTTATCATCATTATTATTATTATCAACATCCCCATCTAAAACACCATTTAAATGCAATTAAAACATACAACAGAAAATAAACACTGCTACCCTTCAGAATCACCAGCAAACCTCTCGCAGACCTTTGTGAACAAGGAAGAGCTTCAGATACCTCAAAGCTCCTAGTCATTGCATAAGTGTCCCGAAGACGAGATTAATGAACGAGTTATTATTCATTGGGGGTCTTTGCCGATATGCAAATAGCTAGGTGCTTGTTGTGCCTAGAGGAGAAGGGGGGGGGGGGGGGGGGGGCGGGAAATACGTAGGATAAATTGGGCTCCTGAGTGTTATAATGGATGAGCCTGGGAAGTGAATAACAATAATAGTGGGGCATTGTTGGTGTAGATGTGGTCTTCGTTGCATAAGTCCTTGTGTATTTATAGTAGTTTTACTTAAGGTAATTTTGATTATGTGAGAGAGAGAGAGAGAGAGAGAGAGAGAGAGAGAGAGGTTCGTTGTTTACATAAGCATTGTGTATTTATAGTAGTTTTCGTTAAGGTAATTTTGATTATGAGAGAGAGAGGGAGAGGTGTATTATTTTTATAAGTCCTTAAGTATTTATAGTAGTTTTACTTAAGGTGATTTTCATTATGAGAGAGATCGAGAGAGAGAGAGAGAGAGAGAGAGAGAGAGAGAGAGGTTCGTTATTTACATAAGCATTATGTATTTATAGTAGTTTTACTTAAGGTGATTTTCATTATGAGAGAGAGAGAGAGAGAGAGAGAGAGAGAGAGAGAGGGGGGGGGGTTCGTTGTTTACATAAGCATTATGTATTTATAGTAGTTTTCGTTAAGGTAATTTTGATTATGAGAGAGAGAGAGAGAGAGAGAGAGAGAGAGAGAGAGAGAGGGGGTATTATCAACTGCTTGCGAAATGGTTTCATCCACATTGTGTAACTGTAATGGGTACAGGTGCCATAATTAATTACTGTACTCTTCACGGGAAGCTGAGACCTCTGACAGATGTACATTGTAGAAGGTTACTATGTTTAACAATAGCGAACTTGTTGGCATTGTTACCTGTAAAGCAAAGTCGCAGAGCTTGTAAACATATGATCAGTAGATTTATTATTAAATTTACGAAATGCTGTTAGACAAATAACAATATTTTTCTATACAGCAATTCGTAAAATTAATAAATCAGTAGATAAGAAAATGAATCAGGGGAAAAATCTTTGTATTCGTATATTTTTCCCAGTTGCAAATGTATGCGATACAGCCTTTTAAAAAAAACAGGTTATCTGTACAGTTTTATGTCAAGAATAGCAATCCATATATACAGTACTACAGTTGAATTAAAGCCAACTATACCTGGCAGGGTTCCTTATATTCTAATGTTTAGATGTACCTGAAGAAAAGAGACAGACAATTATTCATTGAGCAATTAGTACGGCATTGATTCTCGCTGACACTCGAAATGCTTCGCATCTTCCGTTCACTGAGTAATTAAAACGAAACTGTTTGTTTATCAGATGCTTTTATTTTACACAATAACAGACAGATCTCTATTCACTCTTCCAATTTGGATCTAGTCTCCAAGAGTATCTCCAGATTGAAAAGTGTTATTGTCTTAAACTTCAACTTTAGTTTTTCCTTATTTCTTTTCCTCACTGGGCTACTTTTCCCTGTTGGAGCCCTATTTATAGCGTCCTGCTTCTCCAACTAGGGTTGTAGCTTAGCTAGTAATAATAATAATAATAATAATAATAATTTATATGGTTACTTTCCATGCAGTATGGGTGTGAAAGGGTGCACTTCCATCGAGCGAGGTGGGCCGAAAGCTCGCGTATCCAACTGTACTACATTAACTATCCTATTCTGTTGCCTGGTGGTAGCATCCTTGCCTGGTGATTGCCAGACTGGGATTCGAGTCCCGCTCAGACTCGTTAGTTCCTTCCGTGGCTGCAACCTCACCATCCTTGTGAGCTAAGGATGGGGGTTTTGGGGGAGCCTATATCTATCTGCTGAGTCATCAGCAGCCGTTGCCTGGCATTCCCTGGCCCTATCTTGTGTGGAGAGGGGCCTTGGGCACTGATCATATGTAATATTGTCAGTCTCTAGGGCGTTGTTCTGCCTGATAGGGCAATGTCATTGTCCCTTGCCTCTGCCATTCATGGGCGACCTTTAAACAACATCTTGTTCTTCTCACGTTTGGCTTAGGAAAGGTTAAGGATGCTAAGTCCTTGGGCTTATAGCAGCTTGCTTTTCCAACTAGGGTTTTAGCTTGGCTAATAATAATAATAATAATAATATGCACCGCGAGCTGGAAATGAAGATTAAACAAAGGAATGTGTCATCCTGACACTTACGTTATTGAAGAGGGCTAATTTATGCGTAGTTTTAGCAGGTCTTTCGTCCCTCTCCACTCTCGCTTTCATCTCCCATCTCCACTTCTGGATTCCTATACTTCTCTCCACTTCTGGATTCCTATACTTCATTTCAAGTCCCTCCACTTCCACTTCCTTCCAATTCACCTATCCACTTCCTTACGCATCAACTTTCAACGCCTTCAACTTAGAGTAACTGCTCCCTCCATCTCCAAAGCTGGCGTCCTCCAACTCATCTTTTGACTCCCTCCACTTTAGCTTTCTCAATCCCTCCACTTCTATTTCAGTTTCCCTTATCATTAGCTTTCAACTGTTTCCAGCTCCATTCAGCTCCCTCCACTTGAACATACATTCCCAGTACCTCCACTTCATGTTCCCTCCATCTTCCCTCATCTTCAGCTTTCAGCTGTTTCCTCAAGCTCCATTCAGCTCCCTCCACTTGATCATACTTTCCCAATACCTCCACTTCATGTTCCCTCCATCTTTCCTCATCTTCCTCAGCTTTAACTGTTTCCAGTTCCATTCAGCTCCCTCCACTTGAACATACATCCCCAATGCCTCCACTTCATGTTCCCTCCATCTTCCCTCTTCCTCAGCTTCCAACTGTTTCCAGCTCTATTCAGCTCCCTCCACTTGATCATACATTCCCAATACGTCCACTTCATGTTCCCTCCATCTTCCCTCATCCTTAGCTTCCAACTGTTCCCAGCTCCATTCAGCTCCCTCCACGTGAACTTCCATCCCCAATACCTCCACTTGTTCCCTCCATCTTCCTCATCTTCAGCTTCCAACTGTTTCCAGCTGCATTTAGCTCCCTCCACGTGAACTTCTATTCCCAATACCTCCACTTCATGTTCCCTCCATCTGCCCTCTTCCTCATCTTTCGACTGTTTCCAGCTCCAATCAGCTCCCTCCACTTGAAAATACATCCCCAATACCTCCACTTAATGTTCCCTCCATATTCCCTCCTCCTCGGCTTTCAACTGTTTCCATCTCCATTCAGCTCCCTCCACGTGAACTTCTATTCCCAATACCTCCACTTCATGTTCCCTCCATCTTCCCTCATCTTCAGCTT
>NC_090760.1:747759-756417 GCF_036898095.1 Palaemon carinicauda | reverse complement strand
TTTAATAATGTCTATCCGAAGTATGTTTTAATAAAAAAAAAAAAATCTATGAATTTTTTTTTTTTTTTTTAGGTCTCCAAATTTTCATATTCGAAATAACACTCACTAGAAACATGCTTGAATAAACTACGTTCTCACTGAATATCGTTATTTAATTCACGCACACCATTATTTTGAACTCCAAATTAATTCGCCTATATACAAAATAAACTGACTGAATGAAGAATATTTTAGCTAGAGAACCTTCTCTTTCGGAATATATTTTATATTTTATTAAATATTGAATATACTAATATTTCCATTCAGAATTCCCCCCTTCCATTATAGGAAGCACACTTTCGTAAGGGGAACAGTACACACTACACAAACACCCTTGCAAATTATTGAAGGCTTTGTGTCAACAAACGTTGGTGTTGACGTCACATTATCTCCTATAGTCATCAGCTTTCAGCCAGACTGAGTTAATAGCATGTTGTCTAACCTTCCCTTACACACTAGAAGTTCAAGTGAGCATGCGCAAACTATCTACATCTCACCTTGATCTCATTCTCATATGGCACTCGAGTAATCTCTCTTATAGTTTTATTTCTAATCCTGTCCTGCCATTTAACTCCCAATGTTCTTTTGAGGGCTTTGTTCTCAAATCTAGAAAATCTGTTGGATATTGTTTTATTGTCATACCGGGACTCATGTCCAAACAGGAACACAGATTTTAGTAAACTGATATATAGCCCGATTTTTAATTGTAATTACAGGTGATTTGATTTCCAAATTTTTCTTAACCTAGACTGTGTCTGATTTGCTTTTATTAATCTTTCACTAAAATTCTAATGACCTTGTATTACATATCATAGTTCCTAAATGCTTAAATGAGTCTACCTCATTATACCTATCTCCTTCTAATATTTCATCTTCCATTGTATATCCCTTTCTCGTCATCTCTGTCTGTCTTCTATTTATCTTGAGCCTAACCTCCTGTGATATTTCATGCATTCTGGTAAACAAGCATTGCAAATCCTGTGGTGTTCTGCTAATAAGGATAGCATCATCAGCATGCTCTATGTCAACTAATTTCTTAATAACAATCCAGTTCAATCTATCTCCACCATCTCCAACAGCTCTACGGATTACAAAATCCATGAGGAGGATTAACAACATAGGTGACAACACATTCCCTTGGAGTACTTCACTGTTCACTGGAAATTCATTTGACAAGACTCCACTAACATTAAATTTGCACTTACTATGTTCAGAAACAGGCTTAATCAAATTCATTTATTTAAGAGGAACTCCATAATAACGTATGACTCTCCTCAAAATTGGCCGGTGCACACTATCAAAGGAGAGAGAGAGAGAGAGAGAGAGAGAGAGAGAGAGAGAGAGAGAGAGAGAGAGAGAGAGAGAGAGAGGAGACCCCTAATAGATTATTCTGATTTCCTTTTGATAACAAAATTATCTTCTCCTCGTTTCCATTTCCCCTTTAAAATCATTTCAAATTGGAATAATATGAAGATAGGCAGCAACAAATGGAAATAGAATAATAATCAGAACTAGAGTAAAATACGATAACAGTAAACAGCCCCTTTCAGAATGATCTAAATTGTCAAATGCTTTCGTCCAGATAGCCGAGTTAAAGTGACGGATAAATACTGGAATATGAAAGAGAAATAAAGAGCATAGCTAAGATTGCTTATTAGTTTAGCAGACGAAAGATAAGAACAATATGTATATGAAAATACTTATTGAGGATACAAAGGATAATTAAAAATACATGTAAATGAGCAATAAGTGTAATTCAAACGTTTTAAAGAGTTTAAAGGCCGCTTATGAATAGCAAAGTTGCAGCAAATGTTTTAATGTTGAACAGGCTGACATAAGTCTTTTTATAGTTTATATGTGAAATATCTGTTTTAATGCTGTTAATGTTTTTAAAATATTTTAATTTTAATCGTTCATTACTTCTAATATCGTTTCCTTATTTCCTTGTTTCCTTTCCTCGCTGGGTTATTTTTTCCTGTTGGAGCCCTTGGGCTTATAGCATCTTGTTTTTCCAACTAGGGTTGTAGCTTAGTTAATAATAATAATAATAATATTTTAATAATTATTATTATTTAGACAGACTGACTGAAATTCACCTCCTGCCTTTAGAGAGACAGACTGAAATTCATCTCCTGCCTTTAGACAGACAGAGAGACAGGCCGAAAATAACGCCTGCCTTTAGACAGAGAGACAGAGACTGAATTTAACCTCCTACCTTTAGACAGACAACGAGACAGAGTGGAATTAACCTCCTGTCTTTAGACAGACAAACTGAAATTAACCTCCTGCCTTTAGACAGACAAACTGAAATTAACCTCCTGCCTTTAGACAGACAAACTGAAATTAACCTCCTGCCTTTAGACAGACAGCCAGGCAGACTGAAATTAACCTCCTGCCTTTAGATAGACAGACTGGAATTAACCTCCTGCCTTTAGACAGACTGAAATTAACCTCCTGCCTTTAGACAGACAGACAGTGAGACAGACCGAAAATAATGCCTGCCTTTAGACAGACAAACTGAAATTAACCTTCTACCTTTAGACAGACAGCCACACAGACTGGAATTAACTCTCCTGCCTTTAGACAGACAAACTGGAATTAACCTCCTGCCTTTAGCCAGACAGCCAGACAGACTTGAATTAACTCTCTTGCCTTTAGACAGACAGACAGAGAGACAGACCGAAAATAACGCCTGCCTTTAGACGGACAAACTGAAATTAACCTCCTGCCTTTAGAAAGCCAGACAAACGCAAACAGAACTGTACATTAATGCCTGACGTAAGTCAGACAGACATAGACAAACACAGCCTTTGAAATTGAAACTTTTAAGTTAGGCACACTGAAACCCAGACAGACATTATGAATTACAGCCTGACCTTTCCGGGCGACTTCAAAATCCGCTCACTTTTCGTTCCACCCCCCCCCCCCCCCCCAGGCCGCCCATTTTCCGAAGCAGCTCCAACTTCTTGATTTAAAATTCCGAATCTTCAGAGAGGGTCCCTCGGCGCAAGAAGTTTGCAATGGATGTTTTCTATTCGCTCGGGACGCTAGAAGTAGAATCTTGCCGGATTAACTGGGATCGCTAGAATATCTCTGGCTATCATTCCCGAGAGAAAGGGGATTCGAAATTACTCAGAATGTCTTTCATTTGGGTCTTTGAGATAACGTTCTTTCATCGGGTCTTGGAGGAAACGTTCTTTCATTGGGTCTTGGTTTTTTTAAAACGTTCTTTCATTTGGTCTTGGTTTACAAAACGTTCTAACGTTCTTTCATTGTGTCTTGGAGGAAATGTTCTTTCATTGGGTCTTGGAGGAAATGTTTTTCATTGGGTCTTGGTTTTCAAAACGTTCTTTCATTTGGTTTCGGTTTACAGAACGTTCTTTCATTTGGTTTTAGTTTTTCAAAACGTTCTTTCATTGGGTCCTTGGTTTTCAAAACGTTCTTTCATTTGGTTGAGGTTTACAAGACGTTCTTTCATTGGGTCTTGGAGAAAACGTTCTTTCATTTGGTCTTGGTTTTCAAAACGTTCTTTCATTTGGTCTTGGTTTTCAAAACGTTCTTTCATTTGGTTTTGGTTTACAGAATGTTCTTTCATTTGGTTGAGGTTTACAAAACGTTCTTTCATTTGGTTTTGGTTTTCAAAACGTTCTTTCATTTGGTTTTGGTTTACAAAACGTTCTTTCATTTGGTTGTGGTTTACAAAACGTTCTTTCATTTGGTTGAGGTTTTCAAAACGTTCTTTCATTTGGTTGAGGTTTATAAAAACGTTCTTTCATTTGGTTGGGGTTTATAAAATGTTCTTTCATTGGGTCTTGGTTTACAAAACGTTCTTTCATTTGGTTTTGGTTTACAAAACTTTTCTTTCATTGGGTCTTGGTTTACAAAACGTTCTTTCATTTGGTTTTGGTTTACAAAACGTTCTTTCATTGGGTCTTGAGAAAGCGCTTTTCATTGGGTCTTGGGTTTACAAAACGTTCTTTCATTATGTCTTGGAGAAAACGTTCTTTCATTGGGATTTGGAGACAACGTTCTTTCATTATGTCTTGGAGAAAACTTTCTTTCATTGGGATTTGGAGAAAACGTTCTTTCATTATGTCTTGGAGAAAACGTTCTTTCATTTGGTTGTGGTTTACAAAACGTTCTTTCATTTGGTTGAGGTTTTCAAAACGTTCTTTCATTTGGTTTTGGTTTATAAAACGTTCTTTCATTTGGTTTCGGTTTATAAAACGTTCTTTTATTTGGTTGAGGTTTTCAAAACGTTCTTTCATTTGGTTTTGGTTTTCGAAACGCTCTTTCATTTGGTTGAGGTTTTCAAAACGTTCTTTCATTTGGTTTTGGTTTATAAAACGTTCTTTCATTTTCTTTCATTTGGTTTTGGTTTATAAAAACGTTCTTTCATTTTCTTTCACTTGGTTTTGGTTTATAAAACGTTCTTTCATTGGGTCTTTGGGAAAACGTTCTTTCATTGTGTCGTGGAGAAAATGTTCTTTCATTGGGTCTTGGAGAAAACGTTCTTTCATTGTGTCGTGGAGAAAATGTTCTTTCATTGGGTCTTGGAGATAACGTTCTGTATATGAATTTTGTTTGATATTTTGTCTTATTCTACACTGGCTTAGCTCATTACTGTCTTCTTTTTTTTATGTTTTTTTTTTTTTCAAAGTTAATCTAAACCTGTAAATAATGTTATTAGAGTCATTGATATTTCACAAAAACCATAATTTACGAATTAAGGAAAAAACAATGAAAAAGCCTTGATTCTTCTTCGTATTTATAAACAAAAAAGCTGACTGAGTCCATCCCTGTTATACATAGCAGAGGTCAGACGAATCTAAACCATCCACTCCCCTTTAGGTTAATGGCCCTGTGACACGATTACCCCCCCCCCCCCCCCACCCCCCCTACCAGCCCACCTCCTACTCTCCTTTCAAAGACTCCAAAGTTTGTCATGGAAGAGGTTGAGTCGACCCAGCAAAACCTTTTGGCGTTTTCGAAGGCTAGAGTTATTCCTTTGATTGATATTCTATCATGCAATGGCCTTGCAACACCATCGGTCATTGTTCTCTAGTCTTGAGTAGTGCCATAGCCGCTCTACCCTGGTCTTCCACTGTCTTGGGTTAGAGTTCTCTCGCTTGAGGGTACACTGCTGGACACTATTCTATCTAATTTTTCTTCCTCTGTCGTTAAAGTTTTTATAGTTTATATTGGAAATATTGATTTTTATGTTATTGTTCTTAAAATATTTTATTTTTCCTTATTTCTTTCCTCAATGGGTCATTTTCCCTGTTGGGACCCCTGGGTTTATAGCATCCTGCTTTTCCAACAAGGGTTGTAGCTTAGCAACTACTACTACTACTACTACTACTACTAATAATAATAATAATAATAATAGCAAGAAAAAAATAGCCCAGTGAGAAAAGGAAACAAGGAAATGGATAAACCACAAGAGAAAAGAAATCTATGGCTATGACACGACCCAAAACTAGAGAAAAAATAGTTTGATTTTGGAGAGTCCTCCTAGAAGAGCTGCTTAACATAGATAAAAGAGTCTCTTCTACCCTTAAAAAGGGGGAAGTAGCCACTGAATAATTACAGTGCAGTAGTTAACCCCTTGAGCTAAGAAGAATTGTTTGGTAATATCGGTGTTGTCAGGTGTATGAGGACATAGGAGAATATGGAAATAATAGGCCAGACTAATCCGTATATGTGTAGGCAAAGGAAAATGAGCCGTAATCAGAGAGAGAGAGAGAGAGAGAGAGATCCAATGTATTACTGTCTAGCCAGCTAAGGACCCAATAACTCTCTAGCAGTAGTCTCTCAACGGGTGCCTGGCGCCCTCTCCAATCTATTACCTTGGAATATATTTTATTTACTAGAACAGAACCATTTCATTCAACTGAATTGAAAGACTACAATATCCTTTATTAAATATAAGTTTATTTTTTTTAAGAAAACGTTCCATCGCTTCTGAAGTAAACAAAAATATCTAAGATAATAAAACTGGAAAAATAAGATATCTTCGACGTTATTCAGTTGTTTGTCGTTAATCCTAGTTTTGTGAACCGAAATATCGCTATGAAACGCCTAGACCAGTGATTCTTAAACTGGGGGGGGGGGCGCAAGTAGTTAAAATAGTAACAATGAAAATAAAAATGTAGTAATTATGATGGCTTTTGTTTTACAATACTACATAAATATGGATAAATCAAATACTAAGGAGGATGTGTAATATTTTTTGATGTGGTCATGATCCATGAATGATTGTATTAAGAGTAAAAATTATGTTTATTTTTGCAGTAATTGGTATTTTTCCCAGTATTTTCTATCAATGTAATAACTGTAATCTGTACAATGCTAAAACAGTTTGAAAAAAGATTATGATAAAATTTTGTTTCATCATAATATATTTATTTTACCCATTTTCTATGAACAATGTTTATTATATTGAAATAATACTTTTTACTTTGGCAGAAATTTCAAGGGGGGGAGGGGGGGTATGGGATCTATGCTTAATGCAAAAGGGGGGCGCAAGGCAAAAAAGCTTAAGAAACCACTGGTCTAGACCATGATTGTGTTCCCAGTTGGTAATCAGATCTGTGTTTTATTATATTTAAAAGTAAATTGAAACAATATGAATTACATGAACACATTGGCACTTAGGAAGTGATATTAGATAAAACTTATCACAAAACATGGAAGTCGACACAACATGGTTTTGAAATTAAGTCGTCTGATTAAATTGTATTTTTATAACTAATATAAGTTCAACTACAAAGACACTGAAGTTTGATTATAGTCACTACAAATACTACAGCTAGAGAATTATGGGGTCCTTTAGACTGGCCAGACTGTACTACATTGGATCCTTCTCTCTGGTTACGGTTTATAAAGGAAATATTTAGTTTAATGTTACTGTTCTCAAAATATTTTATATTTCATTGTTTGCTTTCCTCGATGGGCTATTTTCCCTGTTTGGGGCCCATGGACTTATATCATCCTGGTTTTCCAGCTAAGGTTGTAGCTTAGCAACTACTACTAATAATAATGATAATAATAATATTAATAATAATAATGATAATAATAATATTAATAATAATAATAATAATAATAATTATAATAATGATAATAATAATAATAATAATAATAATAATAATAATAATAATAATAATATTTTCTCTGTGGAGGCCCCTGGGCTTATAGCATCCCCCTTTTCCAAATAGGGTTGTAGCTTAGCAAGTAATAATAATAATAATAATAATAATAATAATAATAATAATAATTTTCCTGTTAGGGCCCCTGGACTTATAACATCCCCCTTTTCCAACTAGGGTTGTAGCTTAGCAAGTAATAATAATAATAATAATAATAATAATAATATTTTTCCTGTTGGGGGCCCCTGGGCTTATGGCATCCCCCTTTTCCAACTAGGGTTGTAGCTTAGCAAGTAATAATAATAATAATAATAATAATATTTTCTCTGTGGAGGCCCCTGGGCTTATAGCATCCCCCTATTCCAACTAGGGTTGTAGCTTAGCAAGTAATGATAATAATAATAATACTAATAATAATAATAAACTAAGTTTTTTCATTTCATTATATACCTGATAAGCCTCTGTAATATAGACCACACGTAATTGAGAAGGTTACATACAGTACTAAAGGAAAAGGCCCCTACTGCTGGTGTGATTACCCAATTAGGTTGGGGCCTGGGAAGAGCATAACGACTCTCTCTCTCTCTCTCTCTCTCTCTCTCTCTCTCCTCTCTCTCTCTCTCTCTCTCTCCTCTCTCTCTCTCTCTCTCCTCTCTCTCTCTCTCTCTCCCTCTCTTGTGAAAATACAATTAAGATTAGGAACTAAGTAATGATGATAGTTCTCGAATTAACTGGCGGTGAAGAAGACAGACTCTCCCCTATAAAAGTAATTACTTGACTAATGATTTAATACTGTATTGTTTCATTAAGTGTTATCATACTAGTAGCCAAGTGCTATTATCTCTCTCTCTCTCTCCTCTCTCTCTCTCTCTCTCCTCTCTCTCTCTCTCTCTCTCTCTCTCTCTGGCAATTTCTGACTTTGTTAATTGGGAAAGAATCAATATTTTGATCTCTTGAATAGAATCTACAATTTCTCTCTCTCCTCTCTCTCTCCTCTCTCTCTCTCTCTCTCTCTCTCTCTCTCTCCTCTCTCTCTCTCTCTCTCTCTCTCTCTGGCAATTTCTGACTGTTAATTGGGAAAAAAATCAATATTTCGATCTCTTGAATAGAATCTATAATTTCTCTCTCTCTCTCTCTCTCTCTCTCTCTCTCTCTCTCTCTCTCTCTCTCTCTCTCTCTCTCTCTCTCTCTCTCTCTCTCTCTCTCTCAAGAAATTTTAATTAAAATTAGGGAACATGATAATGATGATAAAAGCATCACATTATCTTTAAAAGAAATTAATGTATTTGGGCATAACCGTCTCCCACTATCCCTAGCAATAGCAGACTACTTGGCGAAAAGATAAAAGCTAGACCATCGACCTCTTCATCTAGTCAGAGAGAGAGAGGAGAGAGAGAGAGAGAGAGAGAGAGAGAGAGAGAGAGAGGAGAGAGAGAGAGAGGGAGGGGAGGGTGGGTGGGGCATGGAACAA
>NC_090760.1:707759-735259 GCF_036898095.1 Palaemon carinicauda | reverse complement strand
CCTCAGACATGAGCTTTTACTCCTTCCTTTTTATGGTCTTTCTATGCCAGTCTATACTCAGTTTACATATATATATATATATATATATATATATATATATATATATATATATATATATATATATATATATATATATATATATATATATATACATATATACTATATATATATATATATTTATATGTATATTCGTATATATATGTAATATACATATATATGTATATATATTAACATATATATGTATATATATACACATATATGTATATATATATACATGTATATATATATATATATATATATATATATATATATATATATATATATAGAGAGAGAGAGAGAGAGAGAGAGAGAGAGAGAGAGAGAGAGAGAGAGAGAGAGAGAGAGAGAGACCTCTGTGTATGTGTTTATATTTGTGTGTGCACTAAACGTAAATGAAAATGAACTTTAAAGATAATATTCATCCCCATATCATAAGATACTATCACCAAACATGCCTGATTATAGAATTTAAGTAAACAATCCTTCTAACCACTTGTATGCAAATATCATCAGGTCACCAATTTCATCAATTTTTCATAACACTTTTAAACCTCACCTGCTGACCGGACAAGGACAGGGACAGGGGAGGTTAGTCAAAAGGTCGCTTGCGTCCACTCCAGACACGAGTATTTATCACCCTCTGTGGCGAGTACCAGCCTGACACAGACAATCATTACTCTTTTCTCCCCCTGTGTCCTGTGGTTTAAAACCAATCGGGGCTTATGAATTTGTCGCTCTTTTTCCGTATTGCTTTTTGTTTGTGGTGATGTAAATATGATTTTTGGTGGTGTGAGTTTAGCTAGTATTGATAATAGTAATGATAATGGTATTAATAATAATTATAATAATAATAATAATATCTAATAGTAATAGTAATAATGATAATAATATATATGTATATATACACTTTATATATATATATATATATATATATATATATATATATATATATATATATATATATATATATATATATATATATATAGACACATATATATATACATTATATATATATATACATACACATATATATATATTTATATATATGTATATACACACATATACTGTATATAGACACATACTATGTAAATATATATATATATATATATATATATATATATATATATATATATATATATATATATATATATATGTATTATATATTATATATCCAGTATATATATACATACACACACACATATATATATGTATATACACACATATAAATATACATACACACACATATATGTATATGTATATACACACATGTATATATACATATATACTATGTATATATGTATATATATATATACATGCTTATATTCTTTTATATGCTTGTAATTTTTTCTATTTTTTCCTACACGGTTTTCTCTTTGGTTATACAATTAATGTTCTTATATACAATCTCAGTTATTTAATGTTCTTTTGTAGTCTGTCTACGGCATAGGCCTATGTAGAAAGTCAATATTTGAGAGCAGTCGAGCGTCCCAAACTGAATTTCCCTTAAGCCATGACATCATAATTCACTTAAATCGTATAAAAGTGAATACAATTGTGATTAAATTACTTCTTCCAAGTTTGAAATTGTGACAGGAATGGTAGTTTGTTCTCGATGTTTTCTTAGAAAAGGCGATCGAGTTATTGTTATTATTATTATTACATGCTAAGCTACAGCCCTAGTTGGAAAAGCAGAATGCTATAAGCCCAGGGGCCCCAGAAGGAAAAATATTATTATTATCATTATTATTATTATTATTATTATTATTGTTATTGTTATTATTGTTATTATTATTATTATTATTATTATTATTATTATTATTATTATTATTACATGCTAAGCTACAACTCTAGTTGGAAAAGCAGAATGTTATAAGCCCAAGGGCCCCAACAGGAAAAATATTATTATTATTATTATTATTATTATTATTATTATTATTATTATTACATGCTAAGCTACTACTCTAGTTGGAAAAGCAGAATGCTATAAGCCCAGGGACCCCAACAGGGAAAATAGCCCAGTGAAGAAAAGAAATCAGGAAAAATAAGATATTTTAAGATGAGTAACCACATTGAAATAAATATTTCCTATATAAACTATAAAAAATTTAACAACACAAGAGGAAGAGAAATCAGATAGAATAGTGTTCCTGAGTGTACCCTCAAGCAAGAGAACTCTAACCCAAGACAATGGAACATCACGGTACAGAGGCTATGGCACTACCCAAGAGTTGGGCAAATAAAAGATATTATTACTAGTCCTTTTTCAATTCTGGCAGACAAGCGAGATAGAAAAATGACAGAAATGTGATTAAGGGAATTGAAAAGGAAAACAGGGAAGTTTTTTTTTTTTTTTTTTTTTTTTTTTTTTTTTTTTTTTTTTTTTTTTTTTTTTTTTTTTGAAAAATTTATATTAATTCTACCTAGGGTTAAAGAGATTACAGGTAGCACCTCGGGAAATGGAAAATTTTATTACCCGCGAAGAAATTTTTATTGTTTTTTTATGACGGTAGAAATATGACTTCGAGAATATAGTCTTTCCTTGTGGATCTTCTCATTTAAAGACTACTTCAGAAAGGATGAAAGAAACACATATGATTTTATATATATATATATATATATGTATATATATATATATATATATATATTATATATATATATATATATATTATATATATATATATATTATATATAATATATATATATATATATATATACATATATACTTGAGAAAGGATTAAATACATATAATTATATATATATATATATATATATTTGTGTATGTATATATACATATATACTTGAGAAAGGATGAAAATACTTATAATTATATATATATATATATGTGTGTGTGTGTATGTATATATACATATATATGTATATATATATATATATATATATGTATATATATATATATATATATGTCTATATATATATATAGAGAGAGAGAGAGAGAGAGAGAGAGAGAGAGAGAGAGATAGGTATATATATATATATATATACATATATATATATATATATATTCATTACGTATTTGAGGATATGAATTAAATTTCCCATACTAAAATTACTACTTTTCGTTCACTGTGAAAATTACCAAAAAAATTCATTACAATATTTCTTTTTCCAGATGGCTAAAATGAAGAATGCTCACATAAGCGTATAATGTAGCTGTCACTTTCTACGCTCTGGAATAAGCCCGAAACGATCTAATCTCTGGAACAGCTTAATCTCTGATGGCAGAAGGTAAGAACATTGATATTGTTTCTCATATATCGTTGTACTTCAACGGATAATGGTACAATTTGACTTCGTAGTTTAACGTCGTTGGATGCACTCGCTTTGTTTACATTGTGAATATCTCCTTTATTATTTGACTCCTTGTTATCCGATGTGTTCTAACTTTTATTAAAGGCAACTATTGAGCCCTAGTGCAAATCTGCAACCCGTCACATATGGAATAAATTCACTAATACAATTCCCATGAAAGCATTTATCTTAAATAATTCGTACATTTACTGGTTCTCCAATGATGAATAGTAAAAAAGTTAAGCCCTACTCTTTTATGCTAACCATACGTCCCCAATACCCACAGGCTTATTGCTTCTGCCAAGGATGTTATGTTTTCGAGTTTATTTATTTATTAGTTTGTCCGTTTGTCTGTGGACAGGATTCCGTCAAAACCAACCAAGGGATTTTGACGACATTTTCACCATAGATAGATCTTAGGTCATGGAGGACCCCGTTAAATTTTGGAGATTTTCTGGATCCGGAGACGGATTCTAGACCCGGATTTGCATTTTCCACAATTTTAGAAAACAGGATTTCGTCAAAACTACTTGATGGGTTTTGACGAAATTTTCACCACAGATAGATCTTAGGTCATGAACGACCCCATTCAATTTTGGAGAAAATCCGGATCTGGATACGGATTCTAGATCCGGATTTCCGTTTTTCGCCATTTTAAAGCTCATAAAATGTCCGCCACAAATAACAGTAGATCTTAGGCCATGGATGACTCCATAAAACTTTAGCGGAGCTCAGAAAAATCTCGATTGCTTTTGGTAATAAACATAACCTAACCTAACCTACTAGATACTAATAGAATCTCCATCACAATCAATTTATTATTCCTGCTATATAAGATTACATTCGTCAAAGCTAAAAACAGGTTGTAACCTAATAGATACTAAAAGAATCTTCGTCACAATCAATTATTATTCCTTCTACGTAAGCAGGGATTCGTCAAAGCTAAAATCAGTTCGTTTTTCCCTCGTCCACATTTACAAATCAAATATTTCACGCTCTCGGCTGTCTGAAACTTTCTCTACTGTCAGTAAAGTCTGTCTTCAGCTGGAGAATAGCGAACTTTCTATTGGCTGGGGAGTTGAGGGAAATCACGAGAAATTGTATTCTCACATTCTCTAAAATGAACGTTTCTCCTCGGCGCCATATTGGAGTAGCTTCTGTATTTTACTTCTTTCGCTTATATTTATATATATGTATGTATGTATATATACATATTATTATTATTATTATTATTATTATTATTATTATTATTATTCATTATTATCATTACTTCCTAAGCTACAACCCTAGTTGGAAAAGCATGATGCTATAAGCTCAGGGCCCCCAACATTGAAAATAGCCCAGTGAGGAAAGGAAACAACGAAAAATAAGATATTTTAAAAACAGTAACAGCATCAAAATAAATATTTTAGGTGTATATATATATATATATATATATATATATGAATATATATATATAAATTTTTAAATACAAATAGAATATAATTTGTTCTGAACCAGTCTTTGGTTCCCATCCATGCAATGCTATTTTCAAAGACCAGTCTTTACTCACTTTACCATATTACGGAACATCTTATCCGCTTCCAAAGATTTGTACTACAATATTATTATTATTATTATTATTGTTATTATTATTATTATTATTACTATTAGCTAAGCTACAACCCTAGTTGGAAAAGCATGATGCTATAAGCCCAAGGGCTCCAACAGGGAAAAGTAGCCCAGTGAGGAAAGGAAACAAGGAAAAATTAAATATTTTAAGAACACCACCACCAAAATAAATATTTCTTATATAAACTATAAAAACTTTAACAAATAAAGAGGATGAGAAATAAGACAGAATAGTGTGCCTGATTTTACCCTCAAGCAAGAGAACTCTATCAAATTACTATGTAAATTCTTTATACTTTTTTATTGCTTGCCTCATCCTTCTGGCAGAACACGGTCTCTCAAAGGTTTCAAAATAGCTCATGAACAAGAGGAAGAGAAATAAGACAGAATAGTGTGCCCGAGTGTACCCTCAAGCAAGAGAACTCTATCAAATTACTATGTAAATCCTTTATAGTTTTTTATTGCTTGCCTCATCCTTCTGGCAGAACACGGTCTCTCAAAGGTTTCAAATCGCTCATGAAGGCCGGAGGCTAGGGACAATGCCCTAGAGACTGAGCAAATAATCAGCGCCCATGGTGCTCTTCATCAGGCTAGGATGAGGATGGGCCAGGCAATGGTTGCTGATGAATCAGTATGTAGACCTATATTCCTAGCTAGGATAGGGAGATTACAGAACTCGTATTTGCAGACACTACTAGAAGCTATCGAGCTTGAGATAACTCGAACTACTGTCCAATATGTTGCCTTCCAGGGACGTTACCAATAGTCCAAAGCTATGTTGGTCGCCTAGGCTAGATGCTTATCTAAAAGCTACACCGTATTTCTGTTCCGTTGGCGCTTTCAATCTGCACAAGTTCGCCATGTACGATAAATATTGATTTACCGAGTCGTATCTCAGGTTAAGAGTTAAATTTAATGTTTGTTCTCTCTCTCTCTCTCTCTCCTCTCTCTCTCTCTCTCTCTCAATGCTTCTATTGTCTATTAACTCCTTCACGCAATATCTTGAACTTTGTACTTTTTGGCAACGTCCCTGACTGGTGAACACCAGACTGTGGTTCGAGGCCTGCTCAAAACTCATTAGTTTCTTTGATCGCTGCAACCTCACCATCCTTGTGAACTAAGGATAGGTGGGTTTGGGGAAGCCTATAGGTCTATCTGATGACTCATCCACAGCCATTGCCAGGCCCTCCTTGGTCCTAGCTTGGTTGGAGAGGGGGATTGAGCTCTGATCATATGAATATATGGTCAGTCTCTAGAGCATTGTGCTGCTCGATAGGGCAATGTCACTGTCCCTTGCCTCTGCCATTCATGAGTGGATTTAAACCTTTAAACTTTTAAACCACACGTAAAAGTAAGTTACGCAAGTGATCAAAAATCGCTCTCGAAATAAATAAGACAAAAAAGAAAGGATATCGGAAGAGGAAACTCAACCCAAGCGCAGAAAGAGAAAATTGAGTAATCAAAATATATAGCAGGAAAATTCCTGCTTCTCTTGGGTGCACGAAACAAACAAAGATAAGTTGCAGACTTCGGCAACGAAACTCCACAGTTTGGGTCTTCTTATATTTCAGCCATTACTCGCTTTTGTATTAGCTTTTCATTCAGGGGGTTTCTGGGCACAATACACTGCAGTACATTCATTTATACACACGCGCATGCATATCTATGAATATATTATATATACACTATATTGTATAAAATGCGTATATCAATAACAACGACCAATGAAGACGTTTTTAGTTCATTGCAGGATAAAGGCCTCAGACATGTCCTTAATCATATCTGGCTGTTGGCCATTTTCCTCACCACACTGACCACTGTGGATTATTGTTAGTGGGAGCTTTGGTCTGATCGCTCACAGCAAACCAACCTAGTATTTATATCCTCGGCTGGTACAGCTTTACTGATTATGACTATGCACAAACCCTTTCACTATGTTAGATTAACCCCACTTAAAGGTATATATATATATATATATATATGTGTGTGTGTATATGTATGTATATACGTATATCTATCTATCTATATATATATATATACATATATATATATATATATATATATACACAAAGGACCAAGGAAGGCTTTTGTTTTATGCCTGAAGGATATTTTAGAAATAAAGGACCCAAAATAAGAACATAAAACAAAAAATTCCTTCAAATCATAAAAAAAATACATTTCTCCATACTGTTTCCAAACAAGCCAACCAAAGAGAGAGAGAGAGAGAGAGAGAGAGAGAGAGAGAGAGAGAGAGAAGAGCATTTCCCAAACAACGAAATAGTAAGCCCAGCGTTTCCTGTAGGGAGCAGTTTATTCACACCATTACATAAATTAATAAGGATGCTGTCCATTTGCCCTCGGTAGAGGCGGGATCCCTTAGACACACAAACGACTAAGTTATGCTTAGATGAGAATTAACCCCACACACGTATATACATACATACATACATATATACAGGAATATATACATACATATACTTGGCTAAATCATTTACTTTCATTGAGAGAGAGAGAGAGAGAGAGAGAGAGAGAGAGAGAGACATAGGTGGTTATCGAGTTATACTTTTAATTTTACGAACTTTTGGAGAGAGAGAGAGAGAGAGAGAGAGAGAGAGAGAGAGGTTGATATCGAATTAGACTATTAATTTTATAAACTTGATATTTTACAATCTTTAGGAGAGAGAGAGAGAGAGAGAGAGAGAGAGAAGAGAGAGGTTGGCATCGAATTCAATTCATTTTACAAACTTTCGAAAAGAGAGAGAGAAGAGAGAGGTTGGCATCGAATTCTATTCATTTTACAAACTTTCGAAAAGAGAGAGAGAGAGAGAGAGAGAGAGAGAGAGAGAGAGCTGGTTTTCGAGTTATACTTTCAATTCTATTAACTTGATATTTTGCAAACTTTTGGAGAGAGAGAGAGAGAGAGAGAGAGAGAGAGAGAGGTCGATATTGAATTAAATTATTAAGTTCATAAACTTTATATTGAACCTTTCAACCTTTCATTGTGAGAGAGAGAGAGAGAGGAGAGAGAGAGAGAGAGAGATAGAGAGAGAGAGAATCCTACTTAAAGTTAATTTCCAAACTTCATATCTGGTATAATTTCCTCCCCAATGCTTAAAACATTTTGTTTCTGGTCAACTCAAACTGATAACTACGTCACCTCGTCGAAGTTTGACAACGGAGGAATTAATACTCGCTATAACTGTCACCGCCAAAGTAAACTACTCGCTAATATGCAAAGTTGTGCAAGCAATAATATGCATTGAAGGGTGGGATGCTCATGAAGGTTTAAAGGCCGCTCATGAATGGCAGGGGCAAGGGACAGTGACATTGCCCTATCGAGTAGGTCAATGCCCTAGATACTGACCATATATTCAAATGATCAGCACCCAAGCCCCCTGTTCACCTAAGCTAGGATCAAGGAGGGACAGGCAATGGCTGCTGATGACTCAGCTGATAGACTTATAGGCTCCTCCAACCCCCCATGCCCTAGAGACTAACCATATATATATATATATATATATATATATTTATATATATATATATATATATATAGGATCAGCGCCCCAGCCCTCTCTCCACCCAAGCTAGGATCGAGGAGAGCCAGGCAATGACTGCTGATGACTCAGAAGATAGACCTAAAGGCTCCCACAAAACCCATATCTTTAGCTTGCAAGGATGGTGAGGTTGCAACGACCAAAGAAACTAACTGAGCGGGACTCGAACCCCAGTCTGGTGTTCACCAGTCAGGGACGTTACCACGTCGGCCTTTTTTTGCCTTTCCATGCCACTTATTTCAGTCTTCCCATAGAACCTTTTATGCCTTCTAAAAAAGCCTTTTTTTGTCTTCCATAGAACCTCTGATGCCTTCTAAAACAGCCTTTTTGTCTTCCCATAGAACCTTTTATGCCTTCTTAAACAGCCTTTTTTGTCTTCCCATAGAACCATTGATGACTTCTAAAACCGCCTTTTTGTCTTCCCATAGAACCTTTTATGCCTTCTAAAACAGCCTTTTTGTCTTCCATAGAGCCTTTTATGCCTTCTAAGACCGCCTTTTTGTCTTCCCATAGAACCTTTTATGCCTTCTAAAACAGCCTTTTTGTCTTCCCATAGAGCCTTTTATGCCTTCTAAAACAGCCTTTTTGTCTTCCCATAGAGCCTTTTATGCCTTCTAAAACCGCCTTTTTGTCTTCCCATAGAACCTTTGATGCCTTCTAAAACAGCCTTTTTGTCTTCCCATAGAGCCTTTTATGCCTTCTAAAACCGCCTTTTTGTCTTCCCATAGAACCTTTGATGCCTTCTAAAACAGCCTTTTTGTCTTCCCATAGAGCCTTTTATGCCTTCTAAAACCGCCTTTTTTGTCTTCCCATAGAACCTTTTATGCCTTCTAAAACAGCTTTTTTGTCTTCCCCATAGAGCCTTTTATGCCTTCTAAAACAGCCTTTTTGTCTTCCCATAGAGCCTTTTATGCCTTCTAAAACCGCCTTTTTGTCTTCCCTTAGAACCTTTTATGCCTTCTAAAACAGCCTTTTTGTCTTCCCATAGAACCTTTTATGCCTTCTAAAACAGCCTTTTTGTCTTCCCATAGAACCTTTTATGCCTTCTAAAACAGCTTTTTTGTCTTCACATAGAACCTTTTATGCCTTTTAAAAAAGCCTTTTTTGTCTTCCCATAGAACCTATTATGCCTTCTAAAAAAGCCTTTTTTGTCTTCCCATAGAACCTTTTATGCCTTCTAAAACAGCCTTTTTGTCTTCCTATAGAACCTTTTATGCCTTCTATAACAGCCTTTTTGTCTTCCCATAGAACCTTTTATGCCTTCTTAAACAGCCTTTTTTGTCTTCCCATTGAACCTTTTATGCCTTCTAAAACAGCCTTTTTGTCTTCCCATAGAACCTTTTATGCCTTCTAAAACAGCCTTTTTGTCTTCCCATTGAACCTTTTATGCCTTCTAAAACAGCCTTTTTGTCTTCCCATAGACCCTTTTATGCCTTCTAAAACAGCCTTTTTGTCTTTACATAGAACCTTTTATTCCTTCTAAAACAGCCTATTTGTCATCCCATAGAACCTTTTATGCCTTCTTAAACAGCCTTTTTGTCTTCTCATAGAACCTTTTATGCCTTCTAATACAGCCTTCTTCTAAAACAGCCTTTCTGTCTTCCCATAGAACCTTTTATGCCTTCTAAAACAGCCTTTTTGTCTTCATAGAACCTTTTATGCCTTCTAAAACAGCCTTTTTGTCTTAGCATAGAACTTTTTATGCCTTTTAAAACAGCCTTTTTGTCTAGCATAGAACTATGCCTTCTAAAACAGCCTTTTTGTCTTTCCATAGAACCTTTTATTCCTTCTAAAACAGCCTTTTTTTTTTGTCTTCCCAAACCTCTTATCGGAAGACAAAATATTAAAACGTTATTCAAAGCAAAAGCGAAAGAGGCTAAAGGAATGGATACAATACAGTCTCAAGAGGACAGCTCGCGTCGGTAAGGAAATGACCAAAATGGCGGTTGACAACCGACAGATGATAAACCCCTTGGCTGGAAGATGGGATTTCCAGGGATGGGGGATAAAAGAAGACAAGGCGGACCATAATTCCATTACCTGACACCCAATTTAATATCCCTTCCCGTGTGCCATACCTCGGCCGGCTGGAGATGACGCCTTTGGCTAGGCTACCTGTCGGCCTCCGTCTTTCTACTGGTGGGTTGATTCTCTCCCCATCACCTCCTTGAGGGTTTCCCCTCAGCTGGGAAGGAAATTAGATGATCCGTTTGCCGGTTATCTTTCTCTTCGGGAAATGGATCTACTGGCTAGGTTGTGGCAGCTGATGCATTTCGAATGATGGTGGGGAAAGATGGTGTGGAAGTATTAAGGTATTCATAGAATAACTGAGGGACGTGTGTATGTTATTATTTGACATATATTAAAGTCCAACGGACCAAGAATAATAATTCTAGGGATATATTTTGTGTCGAGAGAGAGAGAGAGAGAGAGAGAGAGAGAGAGAGAGAGAGAGTGAAAGGGGTAATACCGAGAGAGAAAAAATGGGGGTACTACCGAGAGAGAGAGAGAGAGAGAGAGAGAGAGAGAGAGGGGGGGGGTACTACCTAGAGAGGGAGAGAGAGAGGGGGGCTACTACCGAGAGAGAGATAGAGAAAGGGGGTACTACCTAGAGAGAGAGAGAGAAAGGGGGTACTACCGAGAGAGGGAGAGAGAGAGAGAGAGAGAGAGAGGGGGGGGGGCTACTACCGAGAGAGAGAGAGAGAGAAGGTACTACCTAGAGGTTGCGAACCCATCTCTAGTGTGGTTTTGAAAGAGGAAAGAAGAAAATAAAAGTTTAGTCGTGCTAGGTGATTTGAATACAAATGTATGCGATAGAGGAGGCGATAATGTCGTATGTAGGGCCGTGAAAAAAGCCCTATGAATGACAATGGCGAGGAGAGGCCCTCTGGAGAAGACGTTATCGTTGGGGAAAACTCCTGATGCTGAGATGAGGATTATATGTATGTTTTGCTATAAGAACTTTTTTTTTTTTTTTTTTTTTTTTTTTTACTATAGAAATGATTGAGGGATACTTTTAACATATTGCCTGCTAACTTTGCACCAAGTTGCTAAAAGATTATTGACTTTTTAATGAACTTGCGTAACAAATTAGTGATATATATTAGGCTATTTTTAGCTATATGTATATTTTTATTACTAGATAGTCAAACAGTTAACTGGGTTTATTCCTAAATATATTAGAATTATTCAGAGTAACCTATCATATTATTATTATTATCATCATCATCATCATCATCATTAACACTAGCTAAACTACAACCCTAGTTGGAAAAGGAAGATGCTATAAGTCCAAGGGCTCCAACAGGGTAGAATACCCCAGTGAGGAAATGAAATAAGGCTATTAATAAACGATATAAGAAATAATGAAAGTCAAAATAAAATATCATACATGGTAACGAGTTATATCCAAAGAAGAATGGCTCCTTCCTTTATTTGTTATTAGAATTTAAGGTTTTTATATTAAGCATAGCCAAAGAGAGGGTTGGAGAGCATTGAAGTTTTTACAAATAAATGAGTAGGCCTACATGACTAAGTTCACAAGTTATTATTGATTGGATATTTTATCTTATCTAACCAATAAAATTGGCTATTCTTTATTCCTAAAATATGCCACAATTTTAGGATTTTGTTACTAATTCATGATAATAATTTTACCTGAATATTCTACCATCACATATAAACTGTTTTTTTCCTCTATTCATTCTACACTTAGAAAGATAACCGTAATTTTAATCGGAAATTCTTCGTAAAAATATACTGTTCTCAACCGAATTTCAGTAAAATACAGGCCACCGTAATTCTACAACTTTATTATTATCTTTCACGGGTTTGTGACCGTAATATCACTCTTTTACGTCGCTACTTTCCTCTCGGTAAGGGTAGAATAGACTCTTTAGCTATGGTCAGCAGCTCTTCTAGGAGATGGACACTCCAAAATCAAACCAGTGTTCTCTAGTCTTGGGTAGTGCCATAGCCTCTGTATTATGGTCTTCCACTGTCTTGCATTAGAGTTCTCTTGCTTGAGGGTACACTCGGGCACACTGTTCTATCTAGTTTCTCTTCCTCTTGTTTTGAGTTTTTATAGTTTATATAGGAAATATTTATTTTAATGTTGCTATTCTTAAAATATTTTATTTTTCCTTGTTTCCTTTCCTCACTGGGCTATTTTCTCTGTTGGGGCCTTATAGCATCCTGTTTTTCCAACTAGGGTTGTAGCTTAGCATTTAATAATAATAATAATAATAATAATAATAATAATAATAATAATAATATAACAGTTTTTAAAACGGTAAAAATCATGGAATAAATGTTCCCAGACATTTACTGTTTCTTAAGGCAATTTCTTAACAGCGTAGCTATTGCTAGAGCTTTACTTAGCTTAATTCAATTCTTATATTTGATATTAAATCTCAAGTAATTGATCCGTTCCCCAAGAAAAGACAGTTTTCAATCTGGAGATTTCCTCAGTCTGTCTTGACCTTTAGCTTCCATTGAACCCATCCTACGCAAGACTCCGAAAAAAAAGTAGTTTTCCTATTATTCACGATTATATTTTTACTTTAACAATTTTTACGTTTATGACATAAAAATAACATTATTATTATTATTATTATTATTATTATTATTATTATTATTATTATTATTAACAACCAGAAGCCACTGTAGTGTTAAAATATATTATTGTACAATGGTAAAAAATATATTTTAACACACTATGGCTTTTGATTGTCAATATTATAGCCTCGTTACGGAGGTTCATTATTATTATTATTATTATTATTATTATTATTATTATTATTATTATTATTATTATTGCTGAGCTACAATCCTAGTTGGAAAAGCAGAATGCTATAAGCCCAAGGGCACCAACAGAGAAAATAGCCCAGTGAGGAAAGGAAACAAGGAAAAATAAAAGATTTTAAGAACAGGAACATTAATATAGATATCCCCTCTATAAACTAAAAAAAAACTTTAACAACACAAGAGGAAGAGAAATCAGATAGAATAGTGTGCCTTATTGCATCCTCAAGCAAGAGAACTCTAACTCAAGAGAGTGGAAGACCATAGTACAGAGGCTATGGCACTTCCCAAGACTAGAGAACAATGGTTTGATTTTGGAGTGTCCTTCTCTGATTTAAAGTGCCTCTCGTATATTTTGCAAGTGTTTAAAGGTTTAAAGGCAGCTCATGAATAGGCAAGGGACAGTGACATTGCCCTATCAAGCAGGACAATGCCATAGAGACTGACCATATTACATATGATCAGCGCCCAAGCCCCCTCTCCACCCTAGCTAGGACCAAGGAGGGCCAGGCAATGGCTGCTAATGGCTCCTTAGATAGACCTTTAGGCTCCCCCAAACACACTACCCTTAGCTCACAAGGATGGTGAGGTTGCAGCGACCAAAGGAACTAACGAGTTTGAGCGGGACTCGAAACCCCAGTCTGGCAATCACCAGGCAAGGACGCTACTACCAGGCCACCACAATCCTATAGTCCACATCTTTTATCGAGGCATATTTGCACCGACTCGCAGGGGTCCCCTTTTAGCTCGGAAAAGTTTCCTGATCGCTGATTGGTTAGAATTATCTTGTCCAACCAATCAGCGATCAGGAAACTTTTCTCAGCATGTTTTCTCAGTCAGTATTTTTGAAAGTTCTTTTTGACTTCTTTTGAAATTCAATCTCAAATTACTCATTAAGATTTTTTGTATTTTTAGTATTTTCCATCTTCATAATTTCCTCTCCTCGCTGCTTTAACCCTAAAATGTGCCATAATCTGAAGATTTTATTTCCCGTTTCTAGTCCACTGCAGGACAAAGACCTCGGACATGTCCTAAGTCATGTCTGTGATTTGGCCTTTTCATCACCACGCTGGCCACTATGGATTGTTGATGGTGGGAGACTTTAGTCGTTCAAAGCAAACCAACCTAGTATAAGTGGCCCTGACTAGTTGCCTGAATATTTTACGATCTCATATTTTAAACTGTAATTGTTATTTTTCTATTCTTTCTAGTTATTGTTATAGTTTACTTAACGGTCTTTAATTCTTATATTTCTTAATTAGAATATCTTGTAGTTCGTTGGAAAAGTGTCATTCCGTAAGTTGGGAGTTTGAGCCCGGCTCAAGTCCTGAGTCTCACTAACTCAGAAAGCTAGGGATTGTGGTAGTGGATCTTGAGCCTGGTTTACACGGTCGAACATTTCGTCGAACTCGGTTCTCGAACCCGGTTCTCGAACTCGGTTCTCGAACCCGGTTCTCGAACTCGGTTCTCGAACCTGCTTTTTGAACGGTTCGAAGAGTTTTAGTCAGCCACAAATGCATAGAGGTTTGTGGACAATGAAGTCCCTCCCACAAATAGGCAAGAACAGACTATTCGAACTTTTCACACTTTCGAACATCACTTAAAACGGTCGAACTGTTGATCGAACCCGGCTGTCGAACTCGGTTCTCGAACCTGCTTGTCGAATGGTTTGAAGAGTTGGAATCGGCCACAAATGCATAAAGGTTTGTGGACAATGAAACCCCTCCCACAAATAGGCAAGAACAGACTATTCGAACTATTCAAACCTTCGAACATCACTTTCAAACGGACGAACTGTTGGTCGAACCCGGTTGTCAAACCCGGTTTTCGAGCTCGGTTCTCGAACCTGCTTGTCGAACGGTTCGAATAGGTGGAATCAGCCACAAATGCATAAGGTTTGTGGATAGTGAAGCCCCTCCCACAAAAAGGCAAGAACAGACTTTATTCGAACCAAATACCTCGTTCAAACGTTCGAACATCACTTCAGACAGCTATTTATATATCTGACCTTTGAGTTGGCATTATCTCCTTGACAACTGGACATCACTGCCCCGCTTCCTTGGACAAGTCACCTGACTCCTATCACTCAACACTCGGGGAAAATGGGACATATTTTCACTTGACATATACCGGTGCCAGTTGGCCAAGCAAATGACAAGTTTGAAATGATCAGTCGTGAATCAGACGTCGCCAATAATGTTTCAATTGAGACTAATGACAAATGATATGCTATATTTGCATATCAATTTCTGATCTTGAAATACCTGATTTTGATAACTGATTCTGTTAAGATTATTCATGAGACTTAATGGCTTCTGGGAGCAATGACTGAGAGGATCATCAAGTGATAATTTTTAGGGTTTGGTGGCCGATGTGATAACGTCCCTGACTGGTGACTGTCGGACTGGGGTTCGAGTCCATCTTAAACTCGTTATTTTATTTGGTTGCTGCAACCTTACTAGCCCTGTGAGCTAAGGATACATTGTTTGGAGGAGCCTATAGTTTTTCTTTGGTCGCTACAACCTCACCACCTTTTTGAGCTAAGGATGGGGGGGTTTGGGGGAGCCTATATGTCTATCCACCGAGTCATGAGCGGCCATTGCTTGGCTCTCCTTGGTCCTAGCTTGGGAGGAAATGGGGCTTGGACGCTGATAATATATATGGTCAATCTCTAGGGCATTGTCCTGCTTGATAGGGCAATGTCACTGTCCCTTGCCTCTACCATTCATGAGGGACCTTTAAACCTTTAAACGTGTAAGGCACTGGGATGAGCCGATGTTATCTGGGGGGGGGGCGGTGATTGAAAGGGGGCTACTCATTCAACACAGTTAGATGCCAATCACCAACAGTGTTGAAAATTTGCCTTTAAAAAAAAAATAAAAACGGTAAAAATCCTGGATTAAATGTTGCCTGACATTTACCATTTTAAAAACCGATATATTGATGTAAAGTAGTTAATTTAGTCACCAACCTTTAAAATATAATAACAAATGTAAAATTGCGGTCGCCTGTATTTTACTGAAATACGGCTGAGAACAGTATATTTTTACGGAGAATTTCTGATTAGAATTACAGTTTTTTTTAAGTGTATGTTATGTAGAAGTGAAAAAAATGGGAATAAAAGGTAAATCATTATGAACTAATTGTGTTTTTATTTTTTCAAACGTTTTCATAGCCAATTTCAATTGCTTTCAAATCCCAATGTTCAATATCTTTAGATATAATGATCTACAAATTTTATCAATCATTCTTCTCTAGGAGAAGGACACTCCAAAATCAAACCATTGTTCTCTAGTCTTGGATAGTGCCATGGTCTCTGTACCATGGTCTTCCACTGTCTTGGGTTAGAGTTCTCTTGCTTGAAGGTACACTCGGGCACGCTATTCTATCTTATTTCTCTTCCATTTGTTTTGTTAAAGTTTTTATAGTTTATATAGGGAATATTTATTTTATTATAGTTACCGTTCTTAAAATATTTAATTTATCCTGTTTCCTTTCCTCACTGGCTATTTTCCCTGTTGGAGCCCCTGGGGTTATAGCATCCTGCTTTTCCAACTAAGGTTGTAGCAAAGAAAGTAATAATAATAATAATAATAATAATAATAATAATAATAATAATAATCATAATAATAATAATAATAGTAATGATAATAATAATGATAATATTAATATTATTATTACTATTATCATTATTAATAATAATAATAATAATAATAATAATAATAATAATAATAATAATAATAATAATCATATTTGAAAGAATTCCTAATACTTCCTTCAAAAAAAAAAATCTATTCACTCAATTCTTGTTTCTGCATTAAAAAAAAAGTATTCCTACTACTTCATTCAAAATAAAAATAAAAATATCTATTCACTCATTTCTTGTTTCTGCTTTTAAGAAAAAAAATATATAAATTAAAGCTTGCTTTCACAAAAAAACAATAAAGGAATGACAAATTTAGCAAATACGAAATGCTCGCTTCATATTTTTCCAGCATTCACCATCATTCCGAGAATTGCAATATCAGAGCGATAAAGATTTTTTGTTTGCCTGTTAAGAAATGAAGAATTTTCTACGTATTTTCCAAACGCTGTTTTGCCCCCAAAAAAGATATTTTCCAGCCTTTATTATTATTATTATTATTATTATTATTATTATTATTATTATTTATTATTATTATTGTTGTTATTATTATTATTATTATTATTATTATTATTATTATTATTATTATTATTATTATTACTAGCTAAGCTACAATCCTAGTTCGAAAAGCAAGATGCTACAAGCCCAAGGGCTCCAACAGGGAAAAATAGCCCGGTGAGGAAAGGAAATAAGGAAATGAATAAACGATATAAGAAGTAATGAAAATTAGAATAAAATATTTTATAGGCATTATCAATGTTAAAACAGATATTTGATATATAAGCTATAAAAGGACTTATGTAAGCCTGTTCAACATAAAAAAAAATCGCTGCAAGTTTGAACTTTTGAAGTTCTATTGATTCAACTAAGAAATTGTGTCCCTCATATTTTCTATTGTATCGTGATCACTTCTATGTATGAGAGAGAGAGAGAGAGAGAGAGAGAGAGAGAGAGAGAGAGAGGAGAGGGAGAGAGAGAGAGAGAGAGAGAGAGAGAGATTCAGCAATGATGAAATTTCAACACGAGAATAACACTTTTATGAGACACATTTACGGTAGGTTACCATTATCAAGATAAGAGAGAGAGAGAGAGAGAGAGAGAGAGAGAGAGAGAGAGTCAGCAATGATGAAATTTTAACACGAAAATAACACACTTGACACATACTTATATTAGTTTACCATTATCGAGAGAGAGAGAGAGAGAGAGAGAGAGAGAGAGAGAGAGAGAGAGAGAGAGGAGAGAGAGAGAGAGAGAGAGAGAGAGAGAGAGAGAGAGAGAGAGTCAGCAATGATGAAATTTTAACACGAAAATAACACACTTGACACATACTTATATTAGTTTACCATTATCGAGAGAGAGAGAGAGAGAGAGAGAGAGAGAGAGAGAGAGAGAGAGAGATTTCCTTGAGTACAAATATTAATAAATCAAATATATATCTTAAATCATTAGTAGCATTTTTTTTTCTTCATAACTAGTGTACTTATACCATCTAAAATTCGGCTTTAATGGGCAATTAGATTAATGAAGTCAAGTGTAGGGTAAAATAAGTACCCAAGGAAAAATATCCCATTGTAATTTAGTGAGATTACAAAGAATGTAATTTTTGTACGGTTTTAACATCGACTCTGAGTCCTTAAAAACCACATGACAGTCCCCTTTTGAAACCAGATTTATACAGTTCAATTTAATTTTATTGTCTTTTCCTATACAAACTTCAATTTGATTTTACTGTCTTTCCTATACAAAATTCAATTTGATTTTACTGTCTTTTACTGTACAATATTCAATTTGATTTTACTGTCTTTCCTATACAAAATTCAATTTGATTTTACTGTCTTTTCCTATACAAAATTCAATTTGATTGTACTGTCTTTTCCCATACAAAATTCAATTTGATTTTACTGTATTTTCCTATACAAAATTCAATTTGATTTTACTGTTTTCCTATACAAAATTCAATTTGATTTTACTGTCTTTTCCTATACAAAATTCAATTTGATTTTACTGTTTTCCTATACAAAATTCAATTTGATTTTACTGTTTTCCTATACAAAATTCAATTTAATTTTACTGTCTTTTCCTATACAAAATTCAACTTGATTTTACTGTCTTTTCTTATACAAAATTCAATTTGAGTTTACTGTCTTTTCCTATAAAAAATTCAATTTGATTATATTGTCTTTCCTATACAAAATTCAATTTGATTTTACTGTTTTCCTATACAAAATTCAATTTGATTTTACTGTTTTCCTATACGAAATTCAATTTGATTTTACTGTCCTATACAAAATTAAATTTGATTTTACTGCCTTTTCCTATACAAAATTCAATTTGATTTTACTGTCTTTTCCAATACAAAATTCAATTTGATTTTACTGTCTTTTCCTATACAAAATTCAATTGGATTTTACTGTTTTCCTATACAAAATTCAATTGGATTTTACCGTCTTTTCCTATACAAAATTGAACTTGATTTTACTGTCTTTTCCTCTACAAAATTCAATTTGATTTTACCGTCTTTTCCTATACAAAATTCAATTTGATTTTACTGTTTTCCTATACAATATTCAATTTGATTTTAATGTCTTTTCCTATACAAAATTCAATTTGATTTTACTGTCTTTTCCTATACAAAATTCAATTTGATTTTACTGTCTTTCCTATACAATATTCAATTTGATTTTATCGTCTTTTTCTATACAAAATTCAATTTGATTTTAATGTCTTTTCTTATACAAAATTCAATTTATATGGTTTATTGGAATCTAGGTATTTTTTCATTCCATTATAAGCTATAGTCAGTTCTGTTTTCAAAATTGTATATTGTAGAATTTTAATTTTTACATAGGGACCAAATTTTTCAAAATTGAAGAAAATAATTATAATTTGTACACAGCATATATTTGTAATTTACATTGAGAGCATATCTTTATTTTTACATCTATATCATATATATTTTTCTGTACTTGAACAAAATAAAGAATATAATTATAATTCATACACAAAATATATATTTATAATTTACATTGAGAGCATATCCTTATCATTACTTGTTTTACTTGTTTTGGGTTTAAATCCAACCCTCCACTGAAGTCGAGTGAACTACTACTCGGGCGGGTCCATATCAATCATCTAACGAAAATTTTCTTTATAACTTATACAATTCTTTGATTGCAGCATCTTCCAAATCATATGATCTTGTGAAAAGTAATGTCTTTAGTTTCTTCTTAAATTCAATTGCTCCCTTTAGGTCCTTCATTTCAGTTGGCAGTTTATTATAATGTCTAGGCACACAGTAGCTAAAAGTTTACATCTAATACATATATATTTTCCTGTCCTTATACACCATACCTCTACATGACGCTATTGTTTACATATTTATATTTTTGTAAACTATATTGGGAACGACCCAAACAATCCAGACACTCCTTTCAGAAATCAGACTCTCAAATCTCAGCCTCAGTAACTCAGCTGTCAACAACAGACATATTGGAAATCTTTGTTGCAACGAGAGAAAGGTGTTGTGGGAGTTTTGTGTGCTTGTATAATGCATCTCTAAAGACAAGGGGGTGAATCGAAAATAACTGTAGGGCCTACTTATATCTGTACTTTATAAGTACTTGAACGTGTTGTGATTCACGTGCATGCATATATATGGTATATATATAGATATATATATATATATTTATATATATATATATATATATATATATATATATATATATATATATATATATATATATATATATATATATATATATATATATATATTTATATATATATACATATGTATATATATATATTTATATTTATATTTATATATGTATATATATAAACATATATATATATATATATATATATATATACAATTTTTGTTACTACTCGATTTTTTCTTCTTTCTTGTCTTATGAAGCAAAATATATGACCTTTCAACTAAATCTTAGTATACCACAATATACAATATATATATATATATATATATATATATATATATATATATATATATATATATATATATGTATACTGTGTATATATATATATATATATATATATATATGTGTGTGTGTGTGTGTGTGTGTGTGTGTGTGTGTGTGTGTGTGGTGTGTGTGTGTATGTGGGTGAGATATTGTGATTATGAATCAATGCATTTGTAAATCAACATTGTATATTGCGATGCTATACTTATTTCTAAGCTTCATTTTAGCATTTTGATCTTCAAGGAAAGTGATCAAACCAAGATGAAGATTTTCTTCTAGGGTGAATATCTCTCTCTCTCTCTCTCTCTCTCTCTCTCTCTCTCTCTCTCTCTCTCTCTCTCTCTCTCTCTCTCTCTCTCTCTCTCTATCATTCGTTCCTCACCTGAGACCGACATTACCAATTTGTTGCCCTTCCCTTTCCGCTATTCATTTGTTTTATTCATATTTATTCCATACCTTTATTTCCTCTATATAAATGAGTCAATTTATCCTTTCTGTACAATTTCCACTCTGTGTTAACGGAGTTTTATCGTGATAGGGTTGTAACTTAGCAAGTAATAATAATAATAATAATAATAATAATAATAATAATAATAATAATAATAATAATAATAATAGTAGTTCATATGTTCTTCCCACTTGTCTAATATATTTACGCAATAAATATTTTTACGTCCTTGAATCACCAGCAAATGTTTATTTTGAATTGGAATTTTTATTATCAAGACAATTATTTCTCTTCCATTTCAACCTAATTTTTGAGTTATATTTATTTCCATCAATCTTTTTTTTTTCTTTTTTTTTTTAAGATTAAAAGGCTATTCATGAATGGCAGAGGCAAGGGGCAGTGTCATTGCCCTATCAAGCAGGACAATGCTCTAGAGGGGCCATATATCATACTATCAGTACCCAAGCCCTCTCTCCACCCATACTAGGACCAAGGAGGGCCAGGCAATGGCTGCTGATGACTCAGCAAATAGACCTGTAGGCTCCCCCAAACTTCCCATCCTTAGCTCACAAGAATGGTGAGGTATCAAGCAGGACAATTACCTAGAGACTGACCATATATACATATGATTAGCGCTCAAGCCCCCTATTCACCCAAGCTACGACCAAGGAGGGCCAGGCAATGGCTGCTGATAATTCAGCAGATAGACCTATAGGCTCCCTCAAACCATATGTCCTTAGCTCACAAGGATGGTGAGGTATCAAGCAGGACAATGCCCTAGAGACTGACCAATTATATTATCAGCGCCCAAGCCCCTTATTCCCCCAAGCTAGGACCAAGGAGGGCCAGGCAATGGCTGCTGATAAATCAGTAGATAGAAATATAGGCTCCCCCAAACACCCCATCCATAGCTCACAAGGATGGTAAGATTACAGCGACCAAAGTAACTAAAGAGTTTGAGCGGGACTTGAACCCCAGTCTGGCGTTCCCATCCTTAGCTCATAAGGATGGTAAGATTACAGCGACTAAAGTAACTAACGAGCTTCAGCGGGACTCGAATCTGGCGCATTCACCAGTCAGGGACGTTACCGTATCGGCCATCGGCCACATCCTTAGCTCATAAGGATGGTGAGGTTACAGCGACCAAAGTAACTAACGAGTTTGAGCGGGACTTGAACCCCAGTCTGGCACATTCACCAGTCAGGGACGTTACCGCATCAGTCACGACAAGCAAGTTGGGAAAAAGGGAGAAGAGAGTAATATATTAGTGACATCCAGTTTTTCCCATCTCCGGAAATTTGTGAATGTTCCAATTTTTTTTTCCCTCCCACTTTTATTCCTTATATAAACTGACAGATTGGACAGAAACCTGAAATGTTAGCGACATCTGGAGGATCATTTCAAAAACGGCTGCTGGAATTATGGGAGGCTATGAAGCGATACTTATTTTTACTGGAATTTATTGCTTTTTTTTTTTTTTTTTTTTTTTTTTTTTTTTTTTTTAACTGGGTGATTTGATTGTTGATATAAATGTCTGTGATATTCACAGGCTCGTTATATAAAATTTCAAGGGAAGTGTAGTTATTTGTGAAAATTAATTTCGGTTTTTTATTTGTATTTTGAGCTTTTTATAGGATTTTATTCTTGAATCTAAACGAATAAAAAAAAATAAAACAGCTTTAACTGGGTGATTTGATTGTTGATATAAATGTCTTGTGATATTCACAGGCTCATTACTAAAAATTTCAAAGGAAGTGTAGTTATTTGTGAAAATTGATTTCGGTTTTTATTTGTATTTTGAGCTGTTTATAGAAATTTTATTCTTGATTTCTAAACGAATAAAAAAAAATAAAACACTTTAACTGGGTGATTTGATTGTTGATATAAATGTCTGTGATATTCACAGGCGCATTATATAAAATTTCAAGGGAAGTGTAGTTATTTGTGGAAATTAATTTCGGTTTTTATTTATTTTGAGCTTTATATAGAATTTTATTATTTATTTCTAAACGAATAAAAAAATAAAACTCTTTAATACTATCCATATATGTATCCTTCAAATGAACTATATTTATGAAAATTGATTCAAGTTTTCGTTTTTATCTTGAGCTTTTTAAACAAAATTTACTCTTTATTTCTTAACGAATAAAACATGACCCAAAAACTTTAATACTATCCAGAACTTATATACATTCCCTATAAGCAAAACACACCAATACTTTCAACCTACCCTAACTCAAAAAAAAAGGGTTGTATGCATCCCTATAAGCAAAACACCACATTTTCAACCTCTCCTAACTCAAAAAAGGGTTGTATGCATTCCCTATAAGCAAAACACACCATACTTTCAACCTATCCTAACTCAAAAAAGGGTTGTATGCATTCCCCTATAAGCAAAACATCAATACTTTCAACCGATCCTAACTCAAAAAAGGGTTGTATGCATTCCTATAAGCAAAACACACCAATACTTTCAACATATCCTAACTCAAAGAGGGTTGTATGCATTCCCTATAAGCAAAACACACCAATACTTTCAACCTATCCTAACTCAAAAAAGGGTTGTATGCATTCCCTATAAGCAAAACACACTAATACTTTCAACCTATCCTAACTCAAAAAAAAGGGTTGTATGCATTCCCTATAAGCAAAACACACTAATACTTTCAACCTACCCTATTATTATTATTATTATTATTATTATTATTATTATTATTATTTTTATTATTGCTAGCCAAGCTACAACCCTAGTTGGAAAAGCAAGATGCTATAAGCCCAAGGGCTCCAACAGGGAAAAATAGCCCAGTGAGGAAAGGAAATAAGGAAATAAATAAATCATGTAAATAAATTAACAATAAATCATTCTAAAAACAATAACGACGTCAAAACAGATATGTCCTATATAAACCATTAACAACGTCAAAAAAGAGTTGTATGCATTCCCTATAAGCAAAACACACTAATACTATCAACCTACCCTAACTCAAAAAAGGGTAAAGCAATTATAGCCATCACCGAGATATATAAAAGCAGTAGAAAGTATTATATACACCTCTGGAACTACACAAATGTGGAGACAGCCTCGTAGCCCAAATGGAATATGGAAATGGTGAGAATAAAATACTATAAAGCTTTTCGTCTCCATCCCGTCTGTAAATGACTTAGGAAATCGTGATGGAAATCGCCTGTTTGCTATTCATTGAGAACCATAAAGTCAATCAGTTCTGCGATTTCAAATATCGGAAGGAGATTGCAAATATGTAGTATATCTTTTGCTTTATTATTATTATTATTATTATTGTTATATAGTAGTAGTAGTAGTAGTAGTAGCAGTAGTTTTTCAAGTAACCTTTTACTAAATAAAGGGCAATATGTAAAAAGACTATAAAATGAATCTATGGTTATATCATATATATTATATATATATATATATATATAGTATATTATATATATATATATACACATATATATATATACATATATATGTATATATATAATATATATATATATATATATATATAAATATATATATATATAAATATATATATAATATATATATATATTATATATATATAATATATATATATATATATATATATATATATATATATAAATATATATATATAATATATATATATATATGTATATATATATATATATATATATATATATATATATATATATATATATATATATATTTGTGTATGTGTGTATATATAATGTATAAATTTAATCATGAAATCTCATTAATAAGGCCACATATATTCCATTAACACTAAATTCCCTTGACTTCTGTAATAACTTCCATGTATTACAGTTTTAAACATCGCTGTGTTAATATGTATGAATAAATGTCACTATGTTCGTATGTATTATTAAACATCGCTATATTTATACGTATAATTAAATTCTAAAACTAAAATAATTCACCCAACTTCTAAATTCTATTTCTAACAATATTTCTATGATAAGACATTTTAGAAAACTAAACTTTTATTGATATTTCTAATTATTTTTATTAATATTTCTCATTATTTTTATTAATGTTTCTCAATATTTTTTTCTAAGTCTGTAAAATAATTCACCCTACCTCTAAATTCTATTTGTAACAATATTTCTATGATAAGATATTTTAGAAAAATAAACTTTTATAGATATTTCTAATTTTTATTGATATTTCTCATTATTTTTATTAATGTTTCTCAATATTTTTTCTAAGTCTGTAAAATAATTCACCCTACTTCTGAATTCTATTTCTAACAATATTTCTATGTTAAGACATCTTAGAAAACTAAACTTCTATTGATATTTCTTATTATCTTTATTAATTTTTCTCATTATTTTTATTAATGTTTCTCAATATTTTTTCTAAGTCTGTAAAATAATTCACCCTACTTCTAAATTATATTCTCAACAATATTTCTATGTTAAGACATTTTAGAAAACTAGACTTTTATTGATATTTCTAATTATTTTTATTAATATTTCTCATTATTTTTATTGATATTCCTCATTATTTTCATTAATGTTTCTCAATATTTTTTTTAAGTCTGTAAAATAATTCTCCCTACTTCTAAATTCTATTCTCAACAATATCTCTATATTAAGACATTTTAGAAAACTAAACTTTTATTGATATATCTGATTATTTTTATTAATGTTCCTCATTATTTTTTTAATATTTCTCATTATTTTTATTAATGTTTCTCAATATTTTTCCCAAGTCTGTAAAATAATTCACCCAACTTCTAATTCTATTTCTAACAATATTTCTATGTTAAGACATTTTAGAAAACTAGACTTTTATTGATATTTCTAATTATTTTTATTAATGTTTCTCATTATTTTTATTAATGTTTCTCAATATTTTTTCTAAGTCTGTAAAAATAATTCACCCTACTTCTAAATTATATTTCTAACAATATTTCTGTTAAGACATTTTAGAAAACTAAACTTTTATAGATATTTCTAATCATTGTTATTAATGTTTCTCATAATTTTCATTGATATTCCTCATTATTCTTCAGGTCTGTGACGTATGTAGGATTCCAACCACCTCGGAGGCCATTATGCAAATATCCAGGAGTGTCCATTTGCGACACCTAAGACTGTGATTACTACAACCTGCCATTGAAATTAATTTTGCCGTCTTCCCTAGCAAGAAAAGACATTAGTTTAATCCAAGTGCTTCTAATTTATCATGAAAAAATTTGAATATTTTCGATTGCTTTTTCTAATTTATATTGCAATATGTCTCTCGAATTAATCTAATTTCTTATAATTGGATAAAGAAAAATTGATAGAAAATCGCTGGAAAAAAGACTGAGGTATAAATTGCCCTGGAAAAACTATTCATATGGGCAAAAAGGTTTAAGAAATTCACAAGGAAAAAAATACCCTCATGGGAAAAAACCATTTAGATATAAAAGAACCAAAGGGAAAAAACTCACTATGGAAGAAAATAGCTAAAAATAATTTCCCCCGTCAGTAAAGGAAAATCCTTTTCGATGTATTATCTTGGAAGGAAGGGACTTTGAAAGCGATATGGATGAAGTGGGTGAACTGGAACTGGAAGGTGCGCTGGATGAAGAAGCCGCGGCCGCTGGAAAGGCAGGCCCTTCGCCAGGAGGAGGAGGAAACGGAGGAGGAGGAGGAGGAGATGGGACCGAAGGAGTGGAGGAAGGCATCAACTCCTTTCTCTCCTTCCTTCCGAATTACATCCTTTGCAACGAAACTAATTATACGAAGCTGCCCCTCTGCAACAACCAGACTGGAGACGTGAGTATTTTTATGATTGATTGATTTAAGGTTTTCTGGAATCCTGACATCTATTTCTGGCCTCCTGACATCTATTTTTGGCCTCCTGACATCTATTTCTGGCCTCCTGACATCTATTTCTGGGTAACATCTATTTCTGGCATCCTAACATCTATTTCTTGCATCCTTACATCTATTTCTGGCCTCCTGACATATATTTTTGGCCTACTGACATCTATTTCTGGCATCCTGACGCCTATTTGGGGCATCCTGACATCTATTTCTTGCATCCCTACATCTATTTCTGGCATCCTAACACCTATTTCTGGTATCCCAACACCTATTTCTGGTATCCCAACATC
>NC_090760.1:697759-702759 GCF_036898095.1 Palaemon carinicauda | reverse complement strand
AACCCTAGTTGGAAAAGCAGGATGCTATAAGCCAAGGGGCTCCAACAGGGAAAATAGCCAGTGAGGAAAGGAAACAAAGAAAAATAGCATACTATAAGAACAATAGCATTAAGATAAATATTTCCTATATAAACTATAAAAAGGCTATGGCAAACCCCAAGACTAGAGAACAGTGGTTTGATTTTGGAGAGCTGCTTGCCATAGCTAAAGAGCCTCTTCTACCCTTACCAAGAGGAAAGTGGCCACTGAAAAATTACAGTGCAGTAGTTAACCCCTTGGGTTAAGAAGAATTGTTTGGTAATCCCAGTGTTGTCAGGAGTATGAGGACAGAGGAGAATCTGTAAAGAATAGGCCAGACTATTCGGTGTATGTGTAGGCAATGGGAAAATTAACCGTAACCAGAAAGAAGGATCCAATGTATTACTGTTTGGCCAGTCTAAGGACCCTATAACTCTAGCGGTAGATTTAATTATGGATAACGTTATTATTCTATGATTATTCTTTTTATGATTTCCTAAAATACCATAATGCATTGATATTTAGGACCACAAACTTTAAAAGTGAAACAGAAAGATATAGGTTGTGCCATAGCCTCTGTACCATGGTCTTCCACTGTCTTGGGTTAGAGTTCACTTGCTTGAGGGTACACTCGAGCACACTATTCTATCTAATTTCTCTTCCTCTTATAATTTTTAAGTTTTTTAGGTTATATATAATAGATTTATTTCATTGTTATTATTCTTAAACTTCTCCTGTAGTTTATTTCCTTATTTCCTTTCCTCTTTGGGCTATTTTCCCTTTTGGAGCCCTTGGGATCATAGCATCCTGCTTTTCCAACTAGGGTTGTAGCTTAGCAAGTAATAATAATAAAAATAATAATAATAATAATTATAGTTATTATTATTATTATTATTATTATTATTATTATTATTAATGATGATAATAATAATGATAATGATAATAATGATAATAATGATAACAATAATAATAATAATAATAATAATAATAATGATAATAATATTAATAATAATAACAATAACAATAATAATAATAATAATAATAATAATAATAATAATAATAATAATAATGATGATGATGACGATAATATTGATAATAATGATGACGATAATTAAAATGATGATGATAATGATAATAATAATAATAATAATAATAATAATAATAATAATAATAATAGTGATGATGATGATAACGATAATAATAAAATTAGTAAAGAAATATTTAACCAAAGATAACCCTGCATTTCTCACTATGTAAGCAAACAAAATTCAGGCCACGTCAGGCACTCCAGGAGAGCAATGGCTTGAATATTCTAAGGACTAAAAGAGGCAGCCGAAGGAAGAGCTCGAAAGAGAACACAAATCCGTGGGAGGAAAAGATCTGACATTGATTTTGATGGGACTTTTTTTTTTTTTTTTTTTTTTTTTTTTTTTTTTTTTTTTTTTACTCGTCAGGTCTCCGGCCATTTGCCATTCTCCCCCCCCCCCCCCCCCCCCCCGCCATCCCCCCAACCAGCATCTTTCGGAGCTTGATTGTTTCTTGAGAGAGAGAGAGAGAGAGAGAGAGAGAGAGAGAGAGAGAGAGAGAGAGAGAGAGAGTGAGTGAAATATTTTTGAGAGGTGTCCCCACACCTTCGGAGAAGGCTTGCCTCTTTGAGGTCTTCTATTTCCAATAATGATGATGATGGGGATGAGACAGAGAGAGAGAGAGTGAGAGAGAAATATTTTGAGAATATTTCCCACACCTTAAGAAAAGAAGGACCTTAGAAGTCCTTCTATTTTCAATAATGATGAGAGAGAGAGAGAGAGAGAGAGAGAGAGAGGAGAGAGAGAGAGAGAGAGAGAGGGTGGGGTGAAGGGATTACCTCTCAGAGGTCCTCTTGCATTCAATGTTATGAGAGAGAAAGGGAGGAACGTTATATCGTAGAGGTAGTCCTATTTTCAAAAATAATGGTTTTTAATTTGATGGAGTACTGATTTCTCTCTCTCTCTCTCTCTCTCTCTCTCTCTCTCCTCTCTCTCTCTCTCTCTCCTCTCTCTCTCTCTCATCATCATCATCATCATCATCATCATAATCTAAAATAGAAGACCTCAGAGAGGCAGGCCTTCTTCCAAGGTGTGGGGGGACCCATCTCTCTCTCTCTCTCTCTCTCTTCTCTCTCTCTCTCTCTCTCTCTCTCTCTCTCTCTCTCTCTCTCTCATCATTATTGAAAATAGAAGACCTCGAAGAGGCAGGCCTTCGTCCAAGGTGTGGGGGGACCTCTCTCTCTCTCTCTCTCTCTCTCTCTATCATCATCATCATCGAAAATAGAAGACTTCACAGAGGCAGGCCTTCTTCCAAGGTGTGGGGGGACCTCTCTCTCTCTCTCTCTCTCTCTCTCTCTCTCTCTCTCTCTCTCTCTCTCTCTCTCTCTCTCCCCTTCATCTTGACCTTCCTTCCAACCAGGTATCGCAGTTGAGAACAGCTTGCGTCGATTAAAGAAGTTTTTCAATTAAATGTCAATCTATTGGAAAAAAAGTTTTTTATATTTTTCCTTTCTATTTCTTGTTTTGTTTACTGGTTTCCGGTTTTTTTGGGAACATATATTGGAAATGTTTGGAAGTAAAGTATCGGGAAACTATTTGGTGTCATTACAATTTAAAAAAAGGAAATCGATATGAAAGTGGTTTTTAACTAGTTGATTAAATGCTTTTCTCAAAAATTGGATTTGTCACTAAATGTGTTTGGCTTATGGACATCATCTGTACTTTGTATATAATATTTTAAGTTACATTACTTTGAAATTGTTTATATATATATATATATATATATATATATATATATTATATATATATATATATATATATATATATATATCAATTTTTCACTGACACATTTGAATTTAAAAGATACAAATATTAACAACAAATGTGATTGTTACATGCAATGACGAGATCAACCTTGGGGACATATATATATCGGAACTCTTTCATGATAAAAGAACTTCCAGTGTGTGTGTGTATATATATATATATATATATATATATATATATATATATATATATATGTATGTATGTATGAATATAGATACATATACATACACACATACACACTATACAAGCAAACATTTACACACACACACCATACAAGCAAGGACAGACCCCTTCTAATGTGCCATTAACATATACAGTAGACCCTCGACCAACCGTATAGAACCAACAGGAGGAGATACTGTACCAGGAATTCCCCCCATTTGAAATAAAGCTTACCGCGATAGGATCCGGTGGGAGGCCTTTGGTTACTGTCCTGAATAACAGCGTCCATTTTGGGCTTGCAGAGAAGTCATATCGATCTGTGTTCTCAGACTAGAGGTCTGTTGAATTTAGTGTTTTCGGATGAGTTAATGTTGTAAGATTTTATTAAGGTAGGACTGAGTAAACACTTTTCTTTTTAGAGAAAGTGGCATTTTATTTGTAAGATTTTATTAAGGCTCCAAGTTTCTGATACATAGGTTAATACTGGTAGGACTATCTAAGTAAACACTTTTCTTTTAGAGAAAGTGGCATTTTATAATCACATTTTGTTTACCAAAAGCTCTCTCTCCTATGCTTATCCTAAGGCTTTATTAAGGCTTCAAGTTTCTGATACATAGGGTAATACTGGTTGGACTGAGTAAATACTTTTCTTTTTAGAGAAAGTGGCATTTTTAATCTCATTTTGTTGACCAAAAGCTCTCTATCCTATGCTTATCCTAAGGCTTTATTAAGGGTCCAAGTTTCTGATACATAGATTAATACTGGTAGGACTATCTAAGTAAATACTTTTCTTTTTAGAGAAAGTGGCATTTTATAAGCTCATTTTGTTGACCAAAAGCTCTCTATCCTATGCTTATCCTTCTTTTAATTTCGGTCTCTTGTCCTGGGGAAGCACTTACTGTTTGTCCTAAGAATGTACTGTATATTCATTAGCAATCCTGAAGGTTCGTTTATCAATCTTATTTTTTGTCTATGCCTTTTCATTGAACATTATTTTAGCTTTACTCATATTCAATTTCAGTCCTCCGTCTCTCTCTCTCTCTCTCTCTCTCTCTCTCTCTCTCTCTCTCTCTCTCTCTCTCTCTCTCATTATGTGAGAGTGGGTGCGTATGTAAGTGTGTCTTAAATAATGTATATTGCAGAGAGCTTGTACTTGTACTCCACTTTTATCAACATTACCGGAAACTCAAACAAATTTGGAGCATAATGTACAAAGTTATGGCATTTGTGACCCGTTTTATAGCTATTGTTTGTTTGTTTGTTTGTTTTTACTTCCTTTTGGGAATTTTTTTTTTTTTTACAAATATGATACAACTTTATTATTATTTATTATTATTATTATTATTATTGTTATTATTATTATTATGATTATTATAAATATTATTATCATTACTATTATTATTATTGTTATTATTATTATTATTATTATTATTATTATTATTAGAATAATATCAGTAGATCAAGAATTATCATAAGAATTTCAATCAAAAAATAATTTAAATGATTTCCTTTCAATGATGCATTACTGAAGCACATTATATGATTTCATAAAAAAAAAATCTTGTTTTTCATCGGCATAATTTCAATATAACCTTGACCTCTATTAACATATTTGCATTAATATAAATATATTTAAATATATTTCAATATATTTAAACCATATTCCACAGCCATATGTTTTACAATAGATAGAAAATGTAATTAAATTTGAGCTTTTAAATTCTACAATTACCTCAATTATGTTCCCATTTCACTTTAATTAAACTTATGTCTGAACTTTTCACACGTTATAAAACTCATAAAAAAATTATACAGCCTGGCTTCCAACAAGAGTGAGTCGGCTTATAACTGAAATAATAGTCTTCTTTATTCTCGTTTCTCTCTCTCTCTCTCTCTCTCTCTCCTCTCTCTCTCTCTCTCTCTCTCTCTCTCTCTCTCTCTCTCTCTCTCTCTCTCTCTCTCTCTCTA
>NC_090760.1:682759-690259 GCF_036898095.1 Palaemon carinicauda | reverse complement strand
GGATATGAATTACTTAAGTTTTATCTTTATCTATTCCCTTCCTATATGTTTACTGGATAAATTTCCTTTTATTATAATAGCTATAGTAAATCATCATTATTATTATCATTGGTATATTTATAATACGTATTTTAATGAATTTTATTTAAACTGTAATCGAACCTAACTTCCTCAATCTTGCTTGAGGGTACACTCAGGCACACTATTCTATCTGATTTCTCTTCCTCTTGTTTTATTAAAGTTTTTATAGTTTATATAGGAAATATTTATTTTAATGTTGTTACTCTTCTTAAAATATTTTATTTTTCCTTCTTTCCTTTCCTCACTGGGCTATTTTCCCCTGTTGGGGGCCCCTGGGCTTATAGCATTCTGCTTTTTCCAACTAGGGTTGTAGCTTAGCAAGTAATAATGATAATGATAATAATAATAATAATAATAATACTAATATGATAAAAGATTTAAATAAAATGAAACAAAATCTCTTCCCTCTTCTCACATTCTCTCCTCAATTGCAGTCAGGACCGAGCGTAACGCGCTATATGCCATCACGACCATCTGGATTCTCATCTTAACCTCTTGCGTACCTCTCTACCTGTGTCACGGAATACAAAAGCAGAATTACGAGGACGAAGTGTACCTTAACTGCGCGTTTCTCGACCAGGAGTACAACCACATGGCCTTCCACGTGAGTTTCCTCAAGAAGTCTGCAAGTGTGGTGTATTATATGAGTTTGGGGCAGCTGGGTTTGGAAAACTTGAAAGGGGGTTGTGCTAGGTGATATGAATGCAAAAGTAGATGAAACATAAAGAGGTGGAGCTGCTATATTAAGATTTACTGTGTAATCCTGTGGCAGCTGGGTTTGGAAAACTTGAAATGAAGTTGTGCTAGGTGATATGAATACAAAATTAGGTAAAACAGAGTTAGAGCTGCTATGTTAATATTTACTGTATTATCCTGTGGCAGCTGGGTTTGGAAAACTTGAAATAAAGTTGTGCTATGTGATATGAATGCAAAGGTAGGTAAAACAGAGAGGTGGAGATGATGTTTTAGGATTTACTGCATGATCCTGTGGCAGCTGGGTTTGAGAAACGTGAAATGGGGTTGTGCTAGGTGATATGAATGCAAAGAAAGGTAACACCGAAAGAAGTGGAGCTGCTGTTTTAGGATTTGCCTGACGTTTAAAGGTGTCAGAATAAGGAAGATGGTTCTTGTAGTGCATGGTGCCTTCCGTTGGTAAATTTAATCCCATTTTATTTCATGGAGTATGGTGTTGTATTCGCTTTTCCTTATGTGAATGCCTGTATTTTACAGCTTGAGAGAGAGAGAGAGAGAGAGAGAGAGAGAGAGAGAGAGAGAGAGAGAGAGAGAGAGAGAGAGAGAGAGAGAGAGAGAGAGAACGTCTTTATGTATATCTGATTAATGACCTCGCCATGTTAGAGTGATGACTTTGCCTCATTGAGGCCACCCCCGTTTTTTTTTATTTATATATATATATATATATATATATATATATATATATATATATATATATATATATATATATAATGAGATTATACACGTTTTTACAGAGTAGTAATGATCGCCCATTTCTCATATATTCTTTTTTATCATCACACTCCAATTGCAACTCACAGAAGCCTAACAATTAAGACTATTTTTACTGATAAGTTTATTATAAACAATCATTTTTCAAGGATCCCTCACCAATATTATTATTATTATTATTACTAGCCAAGCTACAACCCTAGTTGGAAAAGCAAGATGCCATAAGCCCAAGGTCTCCAATAGGGAAAAATAGCCCAGTGAGGAAAGGAAATAAGGAAATAAATAAATGATGAGAATAAATTAACAATAAATCATTCTAAAAACAGTAACAACGTCAAAACAGATATGTCCTATATAAACTATTAACAACGTCAAAAACAGATATGTCATATATAAACTATAAAAAGACTCAAGTCAGCCTGGTCAACATAAAAAACATTTGCTGGAACTTTGAACTTTTGATGTAATGCTGATTCAACTACCCGATTAGGAAGATCATTCCACAACTTGGTCACAACTGGAATAAAACTTCTAGAATACTGTGTAGTATTAAGCCTCATGATGTAGAAACACTAATTATAAATCATATAGTTAATTACTTTGGCATAAACAGAAAATCCAAAACTGAATTTAAATATAGTTTCTTATCATACCCTTGGGAGCTCATGAGAAATATTAGCAAACTAAAAATTCTTGCCTCTGTTATTCGTGGTTGAAATGAGATGAATTGATGTAATATCTGAGTAATTTTCCAACGCCAAACCATTGTTCTCTAGTTTTGGGTAGTGCCATAGCCTCTGTACTATGGTCTTCCACTATCTTGGGATAGAGTTCTTTTGCTTGAGTGTACACTCAGGCACGCTATTCTATCACGTTTCTATCCCTCTTGTTTTTATGAAGTTTTTATATATGACAGATCTAATTTAATATTATCAATGATCTTAAAATATTTTATTTTTGATTGTTATTACTTATCATGTAGTTTTACTTGTTTCCTTTCCTCAGTGGGCTATTTTTCCCTGTTGGAGCCCCTTGGGCTTACAGCATCATGCTTTTCCAATTAGGGATGTAGTTTAGCTTGTCATGATAATTGCTATGACTTTTCATGTAGTTTGTCCCTGTTTCCTTTCCTCACAGGGCTATTTTTCCCTGTTGGAGCCCCTTGGGCTTACATCATTATGTGTTTCCAACTAGGGTTGTAGCTAAGCTTTTCATAATAATTGCTATTACTTCTCATGTAGTTTATGTCCTTGTTTCCTTTCCTCACTGGGCTATTTTTCCCTGTTGGAACCCCTTGGGCTTACAGCATCATGCTGTTCCAACTAGGGATGTAGCTTAGCTCGTAATAATAATAATAATAATAATAATTATTATTATTATTATTATTATAATGATAATAATAATGATAATAATAATAATTATTATTATTATTATTATTATTATTATAATAATAATAATAATAATAATAATAATAATAATAATAATAATAATAATGATAATGATAATGATAATAATAATAATAATGATAATGAAAATAATAATTATAATTATAATAATGATGATAATAATAATAATAATTATAATTATAATAATGATGATAATAATAATAATAATTATAATAATAATAATGATAACAATAATAATAATAACTCTGAATTATGGCTTCCACTGACTCATTTCTCTCGCCCTGCAGATCGGCTTCATCACCACCATGTACTTCCTACCGCTGACGGTGATCGTGGTCCTGTACCTCATGATCCTCAACCGGCTGTGGTACGGCGTCGTACCGGGGGGAAGCCGTAGCGCTGAGAGCGTCAGAGGGAAGAAGAGGGTCACCCGGATGGTTGTCATCGTCGTTGTTACCTTCATAGTTTGCTGGTTTCCTATTCAGGTGAGTGGAGGAGAGGCGAGGCGAGGTGTGTTTGTGTGTGGGTTTTTTCATTGTTGTGATCATTTTAGCTACTGGTACCGTTCAAAATGAGGTGAACAGATTTTTTCTTTATTGTAAAAGCAGGATATTTCATATATATATATATATATATATATATATATATATATATATATATATATATATATATATATATATATGTGTGTGTGTGTGTGTGTGTGTGTGTGTGTGTGTGTGTGTGGCTTTTAATACCAAATTCTATCTTGGAATATATATCCACTGAAATTCATTTATGGTAATAGCTTCTGGCCGGGCAGAGATTCGAAAACCATGCCTGCGAGGACTACCAACTCAGCCATCATTCATATATATATATATATATATATATATATATATATATATATATATATATATATATATATATATATGTGTGTGTGTGTGTGTGTGTGTATGTAATAGAATCCAATAATCAATCTAAAACCTTCTACTTACCTTTAATATTCATACTTTTCACTGCAATGGCAAAATTAAACAAAATATCTGTACTATTCCTTTAATGGGGACATTTTTGTTATTATAGCACAAAAAAAAAGCGGGACAAAACTCACAAAAGTAAGATAAAAGCAGGAACTTTTCACAAATTTGAATAAAAAGCGGGACAGGTGTTGAAAAAGCGGTACTATCCCGCCTAGAAGCGTTACTCTGGTCACATTATTAGTAACAGTTGGATTCTTTAATTCCGATACATTTAACGGGAAGCTGGTAAACGTCTGATAGCCGTACATTGTAGGAGGAGGCGCTATTTATTATTATTATTATTATTATTATTATTATTATTATTATTACTTACCAAGCTACAACCCTAGTTGGAAAAGCAGGATGCTATAAGCCCAGGGGCCCCAACACGGAAAATAGCCCAGTGAGGAAAGGAAAGAAGGGAAAATAAAATATTTTATGAACATTAACAACAAGGAAATTAATATTTCCTATATAAACTATCAAAACTTTAACAAAAGGAGAGGAAGAGAAATAAAATAGAATAGTGTGCCCGAGTATACCCTCAAGCAAGAGGTGACAATGCTGCCTCTTCTGTTTAAACTTTTATTATAAATCTGTTGATGTTACTGCATCTTTCTCTTCCTCGTATTGCACAGTGGATAAAAAAATAAACTCAGTATTTCCACCTTAAGAATCTAGGGATATATTTCATAGCTTGCTTCATTCCTTAGAAAAAAACTAATTTAATTTGGGAGAGTGTTCAATGACCTCACTATTTTCACCTTAAAAATCTAGTGATATATTTTGTTTGATACAGTCCTTATTTAAAAAAAAAAAAAAAATCATTTAAAAGAGTGTTCTGAATAACAAAATTATTTTGCTCATAATTTACGCCTCTGGCGATTCCAAACAATTTCCTTTCCTCTGATTGGTTTTCCAGAGGGAGGACTGACCACGAAATACCTGATTGTGATTGGCCATTCAGATATTAGTAGTGATCAGCCGCAACCAAAGACAGAAGTTGCAATATAATCACTTTGCTGATTGGATGCATTTCTAACATCTATTTTTTTTCGACTGGGCATTTTATGACCAGCCACTCTCATGTATTAACCTTTCCAGCTTCCAGTTTTAATTTTTTTCGGGAGTAGTTTCGAATTTCCGGTCATTAACGAGCGTGATACAAATGCTAACGATTCGGTTAGTCCTTGGGCGGAAGATTAAATTGGACGTCTATTCATTTCAACAAGCTTTTTTATCTATTTTTTTCTAATTTGTTTTCACGAGTCGACAATACTAGTGTGTTTGTTTACTTTAAGGATTGGGAAAAGAATCCTTTCCGCAGGTGGTGGATATAACAGTAGCAGTAATTAAGTCACCTTTTAATTGGGAGAGTTTTAAACTAATTTTAGCAATGGATGTTTGGTAAAAATTCTCATCATTAATATCATCCAACTTGCAGATGGAGATTTTTTTTTAGAAAAAATGACAGTTCAATGTTTGGAGCAAAGGATTATACGGGTTAAAAAACCCATGGAAATGTTCAATGATTAACCTTTTCCGATGTAAAAAATAAACTAGGAAACACACAGCACTGTAGATTGTGAGTCGAATCCATGTATTTTCTATCATCAATTCATTCATTTAATCTTTGTGCTCAGAGTTGTCAGTGCAAATGACTCACAACAAGAATTTATCCAAATCAGGAAATCTAAATACATTTCATTATTGCTATCTCTTAGATAAACGCAGGGCACAGTAGGCTTCATATTTCAACTCGCTTTCGGATTTCTATCTTTTACCTTACTGGCTAACCTATCCTCAACGTTTTCATCATGTAACTATATATTTGGGCCTCAGTTGTGCCCTAGTGTTGAATGATCTTCTTGGCCTTGACGCCGGATTATGTAGCCAAAATGCCATAAAGGACATCACATGCCATTGAGCAAGTAGCTACAATCTAGCAATAAGTGTCATCACAAACCATCGAGCTAATTGCTACAGTTGTAGTGATAAATGACTTCACATCCCGTTAAGCAAATTGCTACAGTTGTAGCAACAAATGACATCATATCTCATTGAGCAAATTGATACAGATGTAGCAATAAATGACATCACATATTGTTAAGCATATGGCTACAGTTGTAGCAATAAATGACAACACATCCCGTTGAGCAAATTGATACAGTTGTAGCAATAAATGACATCACATTCAGTCAAGTAAATTGCTACTGTCGTATCAATAAATGACATCACAAACCATTGAGCAAATAGCTACAGTTGTAGTAATAAATGACATCACATCCCGTTAAGCAAATTGATATAGCTGTAGCAATAAATGACATCACATCCCGTTAAGCAAATTGCTACAGTTGTAGCAACAAATGATATCACATCTCATTTAGCAAATTGATACAGATGTAGCAACAAATGACATCACTTCTTGTTAAGCAAAATGCCGCAGTTGTAGCAACAAATGACAACACATCCCATTGAGCAAATTGATACAGTTGTAGCAATAAATGACAACACATCCCGTTGAGAAAATTTATACAGTTGTAACATAAATTTAGAACAATACACACTAGTAAGGAGGCAGCAAATCTCCAGTGACCTGTTTTTACAAAACGATATAAAAAATAGAAAATAGTAGTATTTTATTAGTGATTGTTACGCCAGTATGTTAGACAGATTCTTTCTCATAGAATAGTTCAGTCAAAACCATCCATTGTATGTAGAAGTAACACTTATAAGGAACAAACCTTTCCTAAGCCCAATATCCTTCAGCATTCCTATAGGAAGGTAATGTCTCCAGTACACCTTACGAGGTGTAGCCTACTGTGGTCGTTATATAAGAAAGTTACTTTATAGTATCCTTTCGTCCCCTGGGTGTTTAGTCATTACATAAGAGGTTCTTTACAGCATCATTTAGGCTCTTAGCTACACTAACTTTTTAGTATTGTACCCTGCATCCTTTCTTCCACCTTGCTGTCCAACCTCTTCTGTGTCACTGAACAACTGTTGATCTTTCTCTCCAAATGCACTTATTATTATTATTATTATTATTATTATTATTATTATTATTATTTGCTAAGCTACAACCCTAGTTGGAAAAGCAGGATGCTATAAGCCCAGGGGCTCCAACAGGGAAAATGGCCCAGTGAGGAAAAGAAACAAGGAAAAATAGAATATTTCAGGAACAGTAACAATACTAAATTGAATAATTCATGTATAAACTATAAAAACTTTAACAAAACAAGCGGAAGAGAAATTAGATAGAATAGTGTGCCTAAGTGAACCCTCAAGCAAGAGAACTCTAACCCAAGATAGTGGAAGACCATGGTACAGAGGCTATGACACTACCCAAGACTAAACAATGGTTTGATTTTGGAGGCCACTCGTGAATGGCAGGGGCAAGGGACAGTGACATTGCCCTATCAAGCAGGACAATGCCTTAGAGACTGACCATATATACATATGTTCAGCACCCAAGACCCCTCTCCACCCAAGCTTGGGCCAAGTAGGGCCAAGCAATGGCCGCTGAAAACCTTCATCTCTCAGGTCTTAAA
>NC_090760.1:657759-675259 GCF_036898095.1 Palaemon carinicauda | reverse complement strand
AGCTATATTTAAGCAGAAAGGTGATGCCATGGAATGTAATAACTACAGGGGAGTTAAACTAATAGCATGATTTGAAAGTCTTTTTTGAGAGGGTGCTAGACAAGAGATTGTTCACACTGAGAAACAGCATTGTTTTTATGAGGGACCGAGTCTTCCTGATGCCGTCTTTATAGTAAGTCAACTACAGGAATAGAAGCCAGCGTGATACTAAAAGCGCTTCTGTGCTTGTGTAGATCTAGAGAAAGCTTTTGAAAGGATACTAAAAGTGGTGTTTTGGCGCTTGGAGAAGAGGAAGGTCCCGGAAAAGTTAATAGAATGATCGAGATAATGTACAGAAGAACAAGGACTAAAGTCATAACAGCTGTTGGCGAAACAGAAACCTTTGAAGTTAGCGTTGCATTACACCATGGGTCAGTATAAAGCCCGTTTTAGTTTGTGCTGGTCTTGTGTGTCTTAAGTGAAGAACTCTGAAAGAGTTGTGGGAGTTGCTATATACAGATGATTTGGTGATTACCGCTGAGAATAAGGAAAACTTATAGAGAATGGTTGTAGAGAGGCATGAGACTTTGGAGAGGACTGGCTTGAGAATAAAAGTGGATTAAACTGAAGCTATGGTAAGCAGTAAGAAAGGTAGAGACAGGAAACGTTTACATGAAAGTAGAGTATGGTAAGTTGTAAGGGAAGTAGAGGCAAGAAACCCATACTTGAAAGTAAAGGAGCAGTTATAGTATGGGTGGAACAATTGAGATACTTGGGATCTGCTATAAGTCAGGACGGAGGATGTGAAGCTGAAGTTGAGAACAGGATAAAAGCAGTCTACGGGAAGTGGAGGCAGGTAGCTTGAGTGGTATTTGTTAAGAAAATGCCAATCATACTAAATTTCAAGATCTATAGCACAGTAATAAGACCAGTGTTAATGTACGGATTGGACACGTGGGTTGTAAGACAAGAAGAGGAGGTAAAGCTTGAGAGATCGGAGCTGGAAATGCCAAGGTAAATTATAGGAATATGACTGTTTTAAAGATTGGAAAATGATGAAATAAGTCAGGCGTAGTAAAGATCACAGAGGTGATAAAAATGTCACAACTGAGTTGTTATGAGCATGTGTTGAGGATGGATTGTGGGGAGGGAGTGAAGAGGGCTTAGGAGGAACATGTTACGGTTGAGAAGACCCAGATGAAGGCAGAGAATTAGAGGGCGAGATAAGGTGAAGGTTGATATGGAGAGAAAAGGTTTTGTAGAATATGATGCCTCCAACAAGGTAAGTTATCCGCACAATGTGTTCCCCATATAATCTATCAAGTCTATTCATAATTGAGGAAAGGGCGAAGGATGATATGGAGAGAAGAGGTTTTGTAGAATATTATGCCTTCAGCAAGGTAAGTTATTATCCACACAATATGTTCCCCATGTAATCTATCAAGTCTATTCATAATTGAGAAAGGGTTGTTAGTTTTTATCTATTAATCCAATTTTTTACCTATATATTGGCCAGATAAGATTAGGTATTACCTCAAAATTGTTCCCATATATGTTGTTGTTGTGGTATCTGGAAACCAAATCCAAATAATCCCCTCATTTTCTATATGGTCTTAATACTGGATTTCGTTACAGAACACCTGCATTCACCAAACTTCAAATTATGGTCACCTACAATACTTCCTTGTTCTCGTGTCTTATATAAGGTAAGATCATGCTATTTTATTTTTACTTGCTTTATCTGACGGCGACAATTTCGTCTCGCCATCAAAAGTATAGACGTTCTATTCAAACTTGTGTAAGAAGTGAGATTTAGACTATTATCAAAGAATGTTCCGTCGCCGATATAATTGAAATAAGTTCGAAGTGGTGTTTAGCCCCTGCTGTATAGTATAGCCAATGGTGAAGTCAGTTCAAGTCGTGTTTTATTTCAATGCTTGTGTCGGAATTGGTATTTCGTGTTTTCTTGATATTACGAATTTCTTTGTGAACTAGAGTGTTTTTTTGGGGTGGTTAGAATATGGAGTCCCATAACGAACAACCCCCATTTGCCGTACCTGTTGGGAAGGGGGTGGACCTACACGAAAAAAAATGCCCCTTTCTTGTGTTTCTCGTGAATATTTTTTTATTATAGTGCTTTTTGGGTGTTTGGAATCTCGAGTAAAATATCTCAAAAACTGTCTTTTTCCGACATTCTAAAGCGTCAGAAACGTTCAAAACTCCTATAAATACATCATGTTCCGTTTTTTAAGCCGTAAAAACATTTTTTTCAGTGTAAAAATTTACATAATTCTTATCTATGAATTATTCCCAAAATCATAGTTTGTTCGTGTGTGTATGTAATAATTAAAAGAAAAATTATACTCTATTTTATATTAGATTTGTGATATTTAAAACTATAACTGTTACCCCTAAAATTGAGATTTCTTGTTTTCTTTCACAGCCAACAGCTAATTTAAAGAAAATGGTATTCTTCAGAAGTACTAAAGAATAATGTTTCTAAAATTATTTACGATTCAGCGCCTACACTTATACCTTGCTATCCAGTGTCTTTGCTCGTTTCTATAATAATTTTATCCCTATATTACGTTGGTTTTAATCATAGGTACAAATCCTGATCGATGTATGATACTTTGGTTTTTAGTGAAACTGGTACTCACTATAAGAAATGGACGAGTGTTAGATATTTTTGCCTTTTATTGTTATTACTACTACTTGCTAATCTACAACCCTAATTGGAAAAACAGGATGCTATAAGCCCAGGGGCTCCAGCAAGGAAAATAGTCCAGTGAGGAAAGAAAACAAGGAAAGATAAAATATTTTAAGAAGAGTAACATTAAAATGAATATCTCATATATAAACTATAAAAACTTTAAGAAAACAAGAGAAAGAGAAATAGGATAGAATAGTATGCCCGAGTGTACCCTCAAGCAAGAGAACTTTAACCCAAGACAGTGGAAGACCATGGTACAGAGGCCATGGAGTGTTCTTCTCCTAGAACAACTGCTAGGAGAAGAACTGCTTACTATAGCTAAAGAGTCCCTTCTACCCTTACCAAGAGGAAAGTGGCCACTGAACTATTACAGTTCTGTATGACAACTTCCGTATCAAACGGCTCAAATGTGAACACCATTTCATAGTTTATGTTCATCTTTTTTTTTCTAAGGTACTGAAAATGGGACAGACGTTGTTTGCAATTACTGAACGTAGCAATTTGGTTATATTTTTGTATGACGTAATCAATAGCTCTCCTTTTTTTTAATAATGAAGGGTTTCCAAGTATTTATTACATGAGTTCCCGGTTGTTGCTAAACCAAATTTTGCCTCGTCTTAAAGTTTCCTTGCACGGAGTACTGTACGCATCAATAGGAGATCTGTGCAGTGGCTCAAACTTCACCTATTTTTATCCTCCTACATTTCTATTCGCACTTCCTTACCTCCTCCCTTTTGTTGCCATCTCTCTCTCTCTCTCTCTCTCTCTCTCTCTCTCTCTCTCTCTCTCTCTCTCTCTTACTTAAGATCTATTGTTCAGTTTGTCTGAATATTGTCGTATTGCAAGTGCAGGGGGTTTCCCCCTGTTGCACGTGAGCGCTGATTGACCTCATAGGTCCCAGTGCCTTGTGCCACATTAGTTTAAATTCATAGATGCCTTTCGATACTGTTGGCTTCCTTCCTTCCTTCCTTCCTTCTTCCTTCCTTCCTTCCTTCCTTCAGTGAATCCTAAATGAAGACAAGTCTTACTTCATCTGTGATTTTCGTTTGGTGAGTCTGTGAGAGAGAGAGAGAGAGAGAGAGAGAGAGAGAGAGGGGGGGGGGGCTTGAGTTTTCCCTTACCCATTATCCATTATCTTAGGGCTTTTACAGAGGTATTTATGTTATTGTGTTACGGCCTTTAATTTCATTTCTGAATGAGGTATGATAGTTTTATTCGTCACACACTCCCATATATATATATATATATATATATCATTATTGATATCAGGGTATATATCAGAATAATACTTAGTTCGGGTAACTGAATAGCAATCTGGTATAAATTTTATATTTACTAAAAGTTATTCAAACTTTTTTGATTAGCTATTCAGTCTTTGCATACAATATATATATATATATATATATATATATAAATCACTTTTTGAGGGAAGATCCCTTAACGTTGTGTAAGAGTTTGTGTATCGCCATGACCTGCAAAACTGAACTATAAAACATATTAATATTGTAACATCTTTTAAATTCATTGCCTCAAAAGTACTGAAGTTATTACAGAGATTGAATACAGCCAGCGATTGGCTGTATGTAAGATACAGAGTCTGTTTAGGAAGAACTAACTACCTGGTTTGCTTGTTTGCCAAGGTCTTTAATTTTTTCCAATTACATGTTTTATTATGAATCTAAATTTTGCTTTTCACCAAATTTCCAGTTTGCGTATTAATTCACTTAAATTTAGTATTAGTTTATGTCAAAAATATTGTTTAATATGGCACTTTACGTAAAATTGAGAGTTAAAATTGACTGGAAGAGTCCAGCCAATAGGAAGACAGCTTCTAAGCATCTTAGCCAAATAACGAAAGTTTAAGCCAATGAAAGACGGGCTTACAAAGAGGTTCTGTTGGAGTCCTCTCATTGGCTAAGGGAAATTCTAAGGTTTTCAGAGCATTTCCCTACGAGCCCTGGACAAGTGAAGGTCAGTTGAGTGTTGGTTCCTGGAATTGATTTTAGATATTTATATACATTAATTGATAGGATTATACATCGTAGTTATCAAATTTATAGAAAAAATGTGGCCCTTTTACTTTTAATAAGATGACGTTGGTTTAATTAAAATGCAAAAAATAATGATGGAAGTTGGCCAAACCTTAGACATGATTAAAGACATGTCTGAAGGCTTTGTCCGGTTGTGGACTAGAAACGGCTATATTTGTTTATATATATATATATATATATATATATATAGCAACGCAGCCTTTTCTAGTCCAGTGCAGGACAAAGGCTTCAGACATGTCTTTATTCATGTCTGGGTTCTGATTAATGATTATATTATATTTTCGTCTGACCGTTCACAGCAAACCAAACTAGCACGGGTAGCCCTAACTATTACAGATTTGCTGATCATGGCGATACGCAAACCCTTTTACAACGTTAAGGTGTCCCCACTCGGTAAGGATTACTTCGATTATATGTCCGCGTGAGGTCAGTGAAACGTAACCTAGTTTATGAGGCCATAGACACGATATATTACTATGAAGATAATAGTCGCCGGGGTGGGGGGGGGGGAGCTAGAGTTTCTCCTGTCTCCTATTAGAGCTCTCTTGCTTGAGGGTACACTCGGGCACACTTATCTTTTTTTTTCCTCCTCCTGTTTTGGTAGATTTTTATATAGTTTATATAGGAGATATTTATTTCAATGTTATTGTTCTTGAAATATCTTATTTTTCCTTGTTTCATTTCGTCACTGGGCTATTTATAGCATCATGCTTTTCCAACTAGGGTTATAGCTAAGCAAGTAACAATAATAATAGCAATAATAATAATTGTGTGACAGGTGAGTTGATAGTTGTACCAAGTGGCCCACGAAATTTGACTATCTACGAATAATGATGGTTAGAGTTGAAGTTTTAGTTTTTTTTTTATCAAATTTGTTTTGCCTTTTTAAGTTGGAAAATCTCAATTATTATCATTATTATTATTATTATTATTATTATTATTTTATTATTACTAAATGCTAAGCTACAACCCTAGTTGGAAAAGCAGGATGCTCTAAGCCCAGGGGCCCCAACAGGGAAAATAGGCCAGTGAGGACAGGAAACAAGGAAAAATAAAATATTTTAAGAAGAGTAACAACATTAAAATAAATATTTCCTATATAAACTATAAAAACTTTAACAAAACAAGAAGAGAAACTAGATAGAACAGTGTTCCCGAGTGTATCCTCAAGCAAGAGAACTCTAACCCAAGACAGTGGAAGACCGTGGTACATAGGCTATGGCACTACCCTAGACTAAAGATTTACGCTAATTATAATGATTAATCGAACTTAGTTAATTTATCAATACACCGAACTGATATGTCTATTTTTGTGTATTTGATTTGTATATTACTGGTGTATTTTTTATCTTTGATTACTTGTTTATTCGGATTATCTATTAATGATGTAATAAAAATTATCCCTGATGCAATTAAGTTATATTGATGTAATTTAGATTAATACTGATGGCATTGATTAAACAGTGCGCGTATATTACTGTCATTAAGTAATAAGTTAAGCGTGAATATTAATTAAATCATAAATTGCGTGTTATTAACTTATTGGTAGAATAATTTTCCTAATCGAGTAGTTGAATCAGTAGATCTTCAAAAGTTCAAAGTTGGAGCAAATTGTTTATGTTGACCAGGTCGACATGAGTCTTTTTATAGTTTATATATGACATATCTGTTTTTGACGTTGTTAATAGTTTATATAGGACATATCTGTTTTGACGTTGTTACTGTTTTTAGAATGATTTATTGTTAATTTGTTCTCATCATTTATTTATTTCCTTATTTCCTTTCCTCACTGGGCTACTTTTCCTTATTGGAGCCCTTGGGCTTATAGCATCTTGCTTTTCCAACTAGGGTTGTAGCTTGGTTAGTAATAATAATAATAATAATAATAATAATTGTTGTTCATTAATATAAGTATTCATTTCGAGGAAGTTTTGAACATTTAGCCCAATTTGAGATTTAGCATATCAATCATTTGAAAATCTCGAAATCTCTGTTTTGTCATTACCACTTCATAAGTCATTTCATATCCTTCGTAAACATATTAACTTCCTTTGGAGGCACCACTGTTCGTTAACCAGTGTTTCAGACAGGCTATTTGGGTTGTTTCTTTATAACAATCTCGATTTGTTCTCCTAAAACGTCTCGCTTTCGTCCGGAAAAACAAACATAGTTAACCTGTTAAATTTCGTGGTGCTAAAGAAGGGAATTTGCAATATTTTTTCAACGCGTAAATAGTTTGAGCCCAGGATTTGTGGTTAAATGTCCCATAATTCGTGGTTAAATGCCCCATAATTCGTGGTTAAATCCCCCTAGGATTTGTGTTTAAATCCCCCAGAATTCTTGGTTAAATCCCCTTAGGATTCGTGGTTAAATCCCCCTAGGATTCGTGGCTAAATACCCCTAGGATTCGTGGTTAAATCCCCCCCAAATTCTTGATTAAATCCCCTTAGGATTCATGGTTAAATCCCCCTAGGACTCGTTGTTAAATCACCCTAGTATTCGTGGTTAAATCTACCAAAATTTGTGGTTAATTCCCCAAGGACTCGTGGTTAAATCCCCAGAACTCTTGGTTAAATTCCCTAAGGATTCTTGATTGAATCCCCTTAGGATTCATGGTTAAATCCCCTTAGGATTCGTGGTTAAATCCCCCTAGGATTCGTGGTTAAATCCCCCTAGGATTCTTGGTTAAATCCCCTTAGGATTCGTGGTTAAATCCTCCTAGGATTCGTGGTTAAATCCTCCTAGGATTCGTGGCTAAATACCTCTAGGATTCGTGGTTAAATCCCCTCAGAATTCTTGATTAAATCCCCTTAGGATTCATGGTTAAATCCCCCTAGGATTCGTTGTTAAATCACCCTAGTATTCGTGGTTAAATCTCCCAAAATTTGTGGTTAATTCCCCAAGGACTCTTGGTTAAATCCCCAGAATTCTTGGTTAAATTCCCCTAGGATTCGTGATTAAATCCCCTTAGGGTTTGTTAAATCCCCCTAGAATTCGTGGTTAAATCCCCCTAGAATTCGTGGTTAAATTCCCCTAGAATTCGTGGTTAGATCCACCTAGGATTCATAGTTAAATCCCCCTAGAATTCGTGGTTAAATCCCCCTAGAATTCGTGGTTAGATCCCCCTAGAATTCGTGGTTAGATCCACCTAGGATTCATGGTTAGGTCCACCTAGGATTCATAGTTAAATCCACCTAGGATTCGTGGTTAAATCCCCCTAGGATTCGTGATTAAATGACATTTTTGTCTATTAAAGATTTCCACACTGTTGATATCAAGGTCGGTGTAGGTTATGTGACCAATGACCTTTTCAAAGAGCTATAATAATCATCCCTTCACACTCCCCAATTGTTGCTCACAGCGTATTTTCTATATATCCGAATATCCTCATTTTATTTTTTTTTCCTTTAGATAATCTAGGTATTGAGGAAAATATGGAAATAAACTTTATGCAAACGAAACCTTTTAAAATGCAACGCCTTAAACGCTTGGTCTTAAAATCAGCCAAGTTCATGTTTGCTATTAGACAGCAATAGTTTGAAAACTATAATTTATCGAGAATTATACGAAGTTTTCTTTAGAAATATTAAGTTTGTATTTATCCCTCTAGTTCTCGTTACAACTGATGTATATTCATAAGACTGTGACGATGCTAGAAAAATCGCAATTAATCAGTCAGTCCAACAATTGATGGTTGATAGTGTGTGCATAGATTATCAGAGGCAAATATATTTTACCGTTCATACAATGAAAGGAGTTCCAGCAGTCTCGATCTGAAATAACATATATTCAAATTATTTATTTCCTCTGTTTTTTAAGTGTTGGGAGTATAGTTATTCTAACGGCTGCTTTTCTGGTCCTATCACACTGTGGGCCCCTTCTCTGTACAGGACCTTCGTAGTCATCTTATTGTCTATATTCTAAGGCATTCAACATTTCACACTTCATATTGCTTGGTGTCCTTCTAGGAGAAGGACACTCCAAAATCAAACCATTATTCTCTAGTCTTGGGTAGTGCCATAGCCTCTGTACCATGGTCTTCCACTTTCTTGGGCTAGAGTTCTCTTGCTTGAGGGTACACTCAGGCACACTATTCTTCTATCTGAATTCTCTTCCTCTTGTTTTGTTAAAGTTTTTTATAGTTTATATAGGTAATATTTATTTTAATGTTGTTACTCTTCTTAAAATATTTTATTTTTCCTTCTTTCCTTTCCTTACTGGGCTATTTTCCTTGTTGGGGTCCCTGGGCTTATAGAATTCTGCTTTCCCAATTAGGGTTGTAGCTTAGCAAGTAATAATGATTATAATAATAATGATAATAATAATAATAATAATAATAATAAATCCACATTATCGAAGCATTTAGAGAACAAGAAAGTCTTCACTTTCCTCTTAAGAGCCTCAATATCTTCAGTCGTTCTATTGTCTAGTGAGAGCTTATTATATAGTCACGGGGCCGCGCATTTAAAGGCTCTAGCTTATACAGTCGACATACAGAATATCTGTTCGAATAATTTTAAACCATCTGTAACTATCCCCGCGTGAACACAATTTCTTGGCTGCACAATATGTAGCAATTCTCTTTGATATTCTGGACGTCTGGTTCTGATAACTTGATGGGTTATTGTACATAATTTAAACTCAATTTTTGCTTTAATAGTTATTCAGTGTAATTCAATTAGTGTAGGAGTGATCTACTAATTCTCTCTCTCTCTCTCTCTCTCTCTCTCTCTCTCTCTCTCTCTCTCGTTTTAAATACCTGTTCGCTAATTGTTTAAAGCAGTTTCACAACCTACTCTCAATCTCTATTCTTACTATAAATTAATCTAATTGTAGGTGAATCAAGGCTCTTAAGGCGTATAGAGAGAGAGAGAGAGAGAGAGAGAGAGAGAGAGAGAGAGAGAGAGAGAGAGAGGTTACTCACTGCTTATCTTGTCGACGAACTAAGATACTAAAATGGAGGCGGGAAACTAGGTTGATTCTTTTCTACTCCTGTCAAAGAGAGAGAGAGAGAGAGAGAGAGAGAGAGAGACCCCCGATTTGTTATAAATGCTAACTAGATACAAAAGCTAGATTCCAAGAATTCTATTTTCAGGAGAATTTTGGAAATTTCACCAAGTGTACTTGGACACCTCGAAGAATTTAACAAGGGTGGTGGAGATCAATTTAATGTCTGTTTTACAAATCACTAGAACTGTTTAGCTGAACTTTATCTTGGTGAGAGAGAGAGAGAGAGAGAGAGATTTAAACTCATACCTTCATGGAGGAAAGGGGTTAGGTTCTAATTATTGTTGCTTGAAGACATTTTCCTCAACACACAATGATAGGCTATTTTTTCATGACATTTCATAACATTTCTTTCTTTTACTTATAATTCTAGTATTGAAAATTCTGTTCTTGGCCCTTTTAACATCTTGATTTTTCTTTCAGGCATCCCTCGACATACCAACCAAAATAGCAGATGAACCATAAAGGGGGCGGGGCGTTGTCTGATCTGATCCCTCCTTAAAGGTTTAAAGATAACCCATGAATGGAAGAGGCAATGGCCAATGACATTGCCCTATCAAACAGGGCAATGCACTAGAGACTGACCGTATTACATATCAGCGCCCAAGACCCCTCTCCACCAAGCTATGACCAAGGAGGGCCAGGCAATGGCTGCAGATGACTCAGCAGATATACCCATAGGCTCCTTCAAAACCCTCATTCCTTAGCTCACAAGGACGGTGAGGTTGCAGCTACCAAATGAACTAAGGACGATACCACCAGGCCACCACAACCCTAATATCACGTAATACCAGCCGACGTTAGGAAGAGACTGTTCAATATATTTACGGTAAGTATTTTGAAAACTAAAGTTTTGATATAATTCTTTGTATTTAGATGGTATCTTCTACTGGTAAATTTATTTATAAACTATCAAAAGACTAGAGGTATACTGAGTGATATCTTATGTATTGATTTGAGGATTAAAACAATTTAGTTTTCATATTTTCATAGTATCACATTTATTTCATTCAATATTTTTCTGTGGGTGATTTTTTTTTCTTTTTTTCTTTTTGTGGAAATAGATGGATTCTTGTTTCTTGTTGGTGGGGAGGGCGGGATGGAGGTGTTTGACTTCCCTCCTATTATCATATATTGTTAGTATATATTCTTAGTGTTAGCTAATCATCTAATTGAATCTTGTCTTATTAGGGTTTCCTATTAGCTATGTTTTTTTTTTTATATTTCATTTTAATGAATTATTCGTTACTTCAATAATCATGCGATCTTGTTGTCTCTCTCTCTCTCTCTCTCTCTCTCTCTCTCTCTCTCTCTCTCTCATCCAACGTCAATTTTCAGACCATGATTTAATCCCTGTATACAACAGACTCTCAACTATACTTTGTTATAGATTTATTTCCTAGTATAAACCTCATTACTTTGACGGCTACTTTTCCGGTCCCATACAGCAGGGGAACCCCACTCTCTACAGGACCTCCATTGTCGTTTTATGTTGTTCGTTCAGAGTATTCAACATTTCATATCACGTATTGTTCATTTACTTTTGAATCGTCACTGTCATACCACTCATGGAATAAGAAAGTCTTCAGTTTCCTCTTAGTTTAGAGAGAGAGAGAGAGAGAGAGAGAGAGAGAGAGAGAGAGAGAGATTCCTTTCATTTTTTTTTTTTTAAGTAGGACCCGTCCTTATGAAGTGACTAAACAACTAATAATTGAAAGTCATAGCTGTCATACCACTCATGGAATAAGAAAGTCTTCTGTTTCCTCTTAGTTTGAGAGAGAGAGAGAGAGAGAGAGAGAGAGAGAGAGAGAGAGAGATTCCTTTCATGTTTTTAACTAGGACCCCTCCTTATGAAGTGACTAAACAACTAATAATTGAAAGCCATAGCAGTTCCATGCTTAGATATCTAAAGGTTGTTTTTCGTCTTTTCCTTAGGATTCCATAAGATACTAAAACCAGCCAAATATTTTTACGCAGTTCATCAGTATAACGTACTTTTGTGTTTCCCATTTTGTCTGCAATTTGACATTTTAGCTATTGTGTCGTCTGACCATATTAACATGTTTTAGCTCTCTCTCTCTCTCTCTCTCTCTCTCTCTCTCTCTCTCTCTCTCTCTCTCAAACAATTCTATCACTATTTTGTAGTCGGTGTTGTGATTGATAATTAATAATGTGGGCTTTCAATTAATGGATCGTAATTAAGCGGAAAACTAAGGAATGTGATATTGTCATAAGGTTAGTCTAGCAAGAAATATATATAAACTTTTTAGGTCCACCATCGAAGTTTGAAGGTGGTTATGTTTTCGCCCCCTTTTTTTTGTGTGTGTGTGTGTGTTTGTGACCAGTTTGTTGACTTGTGACCAGTTTCCTGGCCACAATTTTAATCGTAGAGTAATCACTAATTGTTTAGCTGAACTTTATCTTAGAGAGAGAGAGAGAGAGAGAGAGAGAGAGAGAGAGAGATTCAAAATCATACCTTCATGGAGGAAAGAGGTTAGGTTAAATTATTGTTGCTTGAAGACATTTTCCTCAATACACAAGATTAAGGCTATTTTTTCATGACATTTCATGACATTTCTCTCTTTTATTTATAATTCTAGAATTGAAAATTCTGTTCCTGGCCCTTTTAACATCTTGATTTTTCTTTCAGACATCCCTCGACATACTAACCAAAATAGCAGATGGACCATAAAGGGGGCGTGGCGCTTTCTGATATGGTCCCTCCTTAAAGGTTTAAAGACCACTCGTGAATGGAAGAGGCAAGGGGCAATGACATTGCCCCATTCAAGCAGGACAATGCCCTAGAGACTAACCATATTACATATGATCAGCGCCCAAGCGCCCCCTCCACCCAAGTTAGGACCAAGGAGGGCTAGGCAATGGCTGCAGATGAATCAGCAGATATACCCATAGGCTCCTTCAAAGCCCTCATTCCTTAGCTCACAAGGACGGTGAGGTTGCAGCTACCAAATGAACTAAGGACGATACCAACAGGCCAACACAACCCTAATATCACGTAATACCAGCCGACGTTAGGAAGAAGCTGTTCAATATATTTACGGTAAGTATTTTGAAAACTAAAGTTTTAATGTAATCCTTTGTATTTAGATGGTATCTTCTGCTGGTAAATTCATTTATAAATTATCAAAAGACTAAAGGTATACTGAGGGATATCTAATGTATTGATTTGAGGAATAAAACAATTTAATTTTTATATTTTCATAACATCACACTCATTATTTAATTCAATATTTTTCTGTGGGTGATTTTTTTTTTTGTGTGTGTGAAAATGGGGTGATTCTTGTTTCTTGTTGGTAGAAGGGGGGGGAGGTGTTTATACTTCCTTCCTATTTTCATATATTCTTAGTGTTAGCTAATTATCTAATTGAATCTTGTCTTATTAGGTTTTCTTATTAGCTATTTTTTCATATTTCATTTTGATTAATTATTCGGTATTTCAATAATCATGCGATCTTGTGATATTTGTAAGTCTCTCTCTCTCTCTCTCTCTCTCTCTCTCTCTCTCTCTCTCTCCAACGTCAATTTTCAGACCATGGTTTAATCCCTGTATACGACGAACTCTTTACTATACTTAGATATAGATTTATTTCTTAGTATTAACCTCATCTATTCAGTTGAGTCTATTTGCAAATAGTTATAGAAATTACTTACTTGACTTCGACGGCTGCTTTTCCGGTCCCATACAGCAGGGGAACCCCACTCTCTACAGGACCTCCACTGTCGTTTTATCTTGTTCGTTCAGATTATTCAAGATTTCATATCACGTATTGCTCATTTACTGTTGAATCGTCACTGTCATACCACCCGTGGAATAAGAAAGTCTTCAGTTCCCTCTTAGTTTGAGAGAGAGAGAGAGAGAGAGAGAGAGAGAGAGAGAGAGAGATTCCTTTCATGTTTTTAACTAGGACCCCTCCTTATGAAGTGACTAAACAACTAATAATTGAAAGTCATAGCTGTCATACCACTCATGGAATAAGAAAGTCTTCAGTTTCCTCTTCGTTTGAGAGAGAGAGAGAGAGAGAGAGAGAGAGAGAGAGATATTCCTTTCATGTTTTTAACTATGACCCCTCCTTATGAAGTGACTAAACAACTAATAATTGAAAGCCAGAGCAGTTCCGTGCTTAGATATCTAAAGGTTGTTTCTCGTCTTTTCCTTAGGATTCCATAAGATACTAAAACCAGCCAAATATTTTTACGCAGTTCATCAGTATAACGTACTTTCGTGTTTCCCATTTTGTCTGCAATTTGACATTCTAGCTATTGTGTCGTCTGGCCACATTATAACACGTTTTACCTCTCTCTCTCTCTCTCTCTCTCTCTCTCTCTCTCTCTCTCTCTCTCAAACAATTCTATCACTATTTTTGTAGTCGGTGTTGTTAATGATAATTAGTAATGTGGGTTTTCAATTAAAGGATCGTAATTAAGCGATAAACTAACGAATGTGATATTGTCATAAGGTCAGTCTAGCATGAAATATACATACTTTTTACCTCCACCAACGAAGTTGGAAGGTGGCTATGTTTTCACCCCCCTTTTTGTGTATTTGTGTGTGTTTGTGACCAGTTTCTTGACTTGTGACCAGTTTCCTGACCACAATTTTAATCGTAGAGTAATGAAACGTGCAATGATTAACTGTTATGTAAAAATCTGGAAAGTATTAAATTTTGGAAGGTCAAGGTCACGGTCAAGCAAAATGTCCAATTCACGTAATCAGCCATAAGTTTCGACATCATTGTCACAGACTTAAAACTTGGTTCATATTTGAGTGAACCAATTTAATACATGTTAAGGTCAAAGGTCAAGGTCAAGGACGGGCAAAAGGTCAAGAAATAATCTGTCAAGGCGGAGGTCTGCGCTCTACTGAGTGCCCATCTTGTTTTGTTTGTTTTTACTAATATAGTTTTACGCGATCAATTCTGCTGACATATGAGCATCAAAGTGGGCAATCCTCTCACACTTCTCCCCACTCTCCCCACAGCCACAATCGTATTCCTGATACAATCTCTCTCTCTCTCTCTCTCTCTCTCTCTCTCTCTCTCTCTCTCTCCACTATGTTTGTTTGTAGGTCCATTCGAATTAGACTCCAGATATGTTTAAATTTACTAAGTTTTTTTTTTTGTCTCCAATTCAAACATTTGTGTACCTGATCCTTCAATAGTATAAAATTTATACTACTATAATTTCGTGGTCTCTAAACACGGTTTCAAATTTCCTTAGTTTGATCGATGGAAGTTTTATTCATTATAAATACGTCCAAGATAATAACAAAGTATTGTATAAATTACTTCCACCTATATTTTACTGAAATACGTCTGAGAATAGTATATTTTTACTGAGAATTTCCTATTAGAATTACGTTTTTTATCTCAACAGTTTAGGGTTATTATTATTATTATTATTATTATTATTATTATTATTATTATTATTAAGTTACAACCCTAATCGGAAAAGCAGGATGCTATAAGCCCAAGGGGCCCCAACAGGGAAAATAGCCCAGTGAGGAAAGGAAACAAGGAAAAATAAAATATTTTAAGAACAGTAACATTAAAATAAATGTTTCATATATAAACTTTAAACAATTTAACAAAACAAGAGGAAGAGAAACTAGATTGAACAGTTAGGACAATTGTAGTTCTGGTGTATATTTTGAAGGAGATTTGTGCATTTATATATCTTTGATATTTTATCCGAATCAAATTGCATTCATTATAATTACTGTGTATATAGTGACTTCCCCAGACTTAGTTTTCTTTTATGTTAATTTGTATAAAGCCAGTCTTGGTTATTATACTATTTCAAGATCTTGTTTGCCATTTACCCTAGCTTATCACATCTCTGTGGTGGATAACGGGGGAGGGTGGGCTGTGGCACCCTAGCAGTAACCAGCTGAACTCGGTTGAGTCCCTTGTCAGGCTGGGAGGAACGTAGAGAGTAGAGGTCCCCTTTTTGTTTTGTTTCATTTGTTGATGTCGGCTACCCCCCAAAATTGGGGGAAGTACCTTTGTATACGTATGTATGTATCACATCTCCCTTTTCTCATTTCTGAGAAGAAAGAATGTTGGCATACCATTAGTTAGACATCAAATTTTAAATTTTCATGAACATTTATTGATAATAAATAAGCATCTGAATAAGTTGTGTAAAATACCCAGAAGTATTCCTTACTGTAGAGATGTCTCAAGTAGTGTGGTAGGATTGTCCTTAATGTATAAGGTTTATGGTTAGTAAGAGTAACTTCGTCTAGGTGTTATGGCATGATAGATTGAATAGTTTGAGGTTGCATAGGTTATCCCATAAATCGGTATTTGCATTCACTGAACTATGTTAAAACCATCTATTTAAGGTGTGCCAATTCAGTCACACTCCTAAGTATAGTAGGTTATTCATTGGATAGATTATATATGTTAAACATTGGGTAGCTGTACGTTCAATGGATTTTGATTATAGCTGTCCCTTTAATCTATGGGTTATCCCATAAATCAGTATTTTTATTCGGTGGGCTATGTTAAAAACCATCCGTTTAAGGTGTGACACTTTATTCACACTCCCAAGTATGGTAGATTATTCATTGGATAAATATATATGTTAACATTGAATAGCTGTATGTTCAATGGATTTAGATTATAGGTGTCCCTTTAATCTATAGGTTATCCCATAAATCAGTATTTTCATTCAGTGGGCTATGTTAAAACCATGTGTTTAAGATGTGCCAGTCCTAAGTATAGTAGATTATTCATTGGATAAATATAAATTTTAACATTGAACAAGTATATGTTCAATGGATTCAAATTATAGCTGTCCCTTTAATCTATGGGTTATCCCATAAATCAGTATTTTTATTCAATGGGCTATGTTAAAACCATGTGTTTAATGTGTGCCGTCACTCCTAAGTATGGTATATTATTCATTGGATATATATGTTAACATTGAATAGCTGTATGCTCAATGGATTTAGATTACAGCTGTCCCTTTACACTGTGGGTTATCCTATAAATCAGTATTTTTTATTCAATGGGCTATGTTAAAACCATCTATTTAAGGTATGCCACTTTTGTCACACGCCTAACTATGGTAGATTATTCATTGGATAAATATTGTTAACATTGAATAGCTGTATGTTTAATGGATTTTAGATTATAGCTGTCCCTTTAATCTATGGGTTTATCCCATAAATCAGTATTTCTATCCAGTGAGCTATGTTAAAACCATGTGTTTAATGTGTGCCACTTCTTTCACACTCCTAAGTATGGTAGATTATTCATTGGATAAATATATAAGTTAACATTGAGTTGCTGTATGTCCAATGGATTTAGATTATTGCTGTCCCTTTAATCTATGGGTTATACCATAAATCAGTATTTTTATTCACAAACTATGTTAAAAACCATCTGTTAAAGGTGTGACACTTTAGCCACAATCCCAAGTATGGTAGATTATTCATTGGATAGATATGTATGTTAACATTGAATAGCTGTATGTCCAATGGATTTAGATTATTGCTGTCCCTATAATCTACGGGTTTATCCACAAATTAGTATTTTCATTCAGTGGGCTATGTTAAAACCATGTGTTTAATGTGTGCCACTTCAGTCACACGCCTAACTATGGTAGATTATTCATTGGATAAACATAAACGTTAACATTGAACAACTATATATCCGATGGATTTAGATTACAGCTGTCCCTTTACACTGTGGGTTATCCCATAAATCAGTATTTTTATTCAATT
>NC_090760.1:627320-639820 GCF_036898095.1 Palaemon carinicauda | reverse complement strand
ATTGGCAAAGGTATTGACGCCTGTCGTCGCCAGGTGCTTTTCCCTTTTAATTTTATTGGTTGAAAATACGATTTGTATATATATATATATATATATATATATACATATATGTGTGTGTATAAATACTGTATATATATATATATATATATATATATATATATATATATATATATGTATATATATACATACATATATATTTACACACACACACACACACACACACACACATATATATATATATATATATATATATATAAATATACATACATACTGTATATATATATATATATATATATATATATATATATATATATATATATATATATATATATAAAACCTTCCGATATCCAGAGAGAGAGAGAGAGAGAGAGAGAGAGAGAGAGAGAGAGAGAGAGAGAGAGAGAGAGAGAGAGAGAGAGAGAGAGAGAGAGTGAAAAACACGAGATGAAATTAAATTACTTTAAGAAACAAAAAATTCCACAATACGATATAATAACCCCAATAACTTATCAAACACCAGAAAGGAATATTTACGACATACATTAAATTGATATTCCCCTTCCCACGAAAAATAGCGAAAGGACAAACACCGAGCCGTTTCTCAACTAAACGCCCGAAAAGAACTGAACTTCGAAGCGAGACTTAAGATAACAAGCTTTCGCGAAACAACCTTTTGCGAAATTCGCAAAATGCTCTGGAGCGTCAGCTCGACTCACGGAATATAAAACCGGTGTTGCGTCAACAGCTGCAACAGGGCAGATAAGAAGAGAAGTTCTGTCGGCGATGGATATACGAGGAAGAGTCTCAAAGGCGGGGGAGTAACGTTTGAAGGAATCGTCTTCAACGTTTGCACTAATAAACGTTTCAAAGACGCGTCTTTATCGCTTGCAAGAATATACGTTTCGACCAATCGTCTTCAACGTTTGCAGGAATAAATGATTCGAGGAATCGTCTTCAACGTTTCCGAGAATAAACGTATCAAGGAATCGTCTTCAACGTTTGCAATAATAAACATTTCGAGGAATTGACTTCAACATTTGTAATACTAAACGTTTCAAGGAATCGTCTTCAACGTTTACAAGAATAAACGTTTCAAGGAATCGTCTTCAACGTTTGCAGGAATAAATGATTCGAGGAATCGTCTTCAACATTTGCAAGAATAAACGTTTCGAGGAATCGTCTTTAACGTTAGCAAGAATAAATGTTTCAAGGAATCGTCTTCAACGTTTGTCAAGAATAAATGTTTCAAGGAATCGTCTTCAATGTTTGCAAGAAAAGACGTTTCAAGGAATCGTCTTCAACGTTTGTAAGAATAAATGATTCCAAGAATCGTCTTCAACGTTTGCAAGAATAAACGTTACGAGGAATAGCTTCAATGTTTGCAACAATAAACGTTTCAAGGAATCATCTTCAACATTTGCAAGGATAAAGTTTCAAGGAATGGTCTCCAACATTTGCAAGAATAAACGTTTCAAGGAATCGTCTTTAATGTTTGCAAGAATTAACGTTTCAAGGAATCGTCTTCAATGTTTGCAATAATAAACATTTCGAGGAATCGTCTTCACCGTAGGCAAGAATAAACGTTTCGAGGAATCATCTTCAACGTTTGTAAGAAGAATAAACGTTTCGAGGAATCGTCCTCAACGTTTGCAATAACAAACATTTCGATGAATCGTCTTTAAAGTTTACAAAATTAAACGTTTCGAGGAATCGTTTTCAACATTTGCAAGAATAAACGTTTCAAGGAATCATCTTCAACATTTGCAAGGATAAACGTTTCAAAGAATCGTCTTAAACGTTTAAAAGGATAAACGTTTTAAAGAATTGTCTTCAACATTTGCAAGAGTAAACGTTCCAAGGAATCGACTCCAACATTTACAAGAATAAACGTTTCAAGGAATCGTCTTCAACGTTTGCAAGAATAAACGTTTCAAGGAATCGTCTTCTACATTTACAAGAATAAACGTTTCAAGGAATCGTCTTCAACGTTTGAAAGAAGAAACGTTTCAAGGTATCGTCTTCGTTTGTCAAGAATAAACGTTTCAAGGAATCTTCTTCAACGATTGCAAGAATAAAAGTTTTACGGAATCGTCTTCAACGTTTGCAAGAATAAACATTTCTAGGAATAGCTTCAATGTTTGCAATAATAAACGTTTCAAGGAATCGTCTTCAACATTTGCAAGGATAAAGTTTCAAGGAACCGTCTCCAACATTTGCAAAAATAAACGTTTCAAGGAATCGTCTTCAATGTTTGCAAGAATAAAAGTTTCAAGGAATTGTCTTCAACCTTTGCAAGAATAAACATTTCAAAGAGTCGTCTTCAATGTTTGCATGAATAAACGTTTCAAGGTATCGTCTTCAATGTTTGCAAGAATAAATGTTTCAAGGAGTCATCTTCAACGTTTGAAAGGATAAAGTTTCAAGGAATCGTCTTCAATGTTAGCCAGAAGAAACGTTTCAAGGAATTGTCTTCAACGTTTGTGAAGAATAAACGTTTCAAGGAATTGTCTTCAACATTTGCAAGAATAAATGTTTCAAGGAATCGTCTTCAACGTTTACAAGAATAAATGTTTCAAGGAATCGTCTTCAACGTTTGTCAAGAATAAACGTTTCAAGGAATCGTCTTCAACGTTTACAAGAATAAATGTTTCAAGGAATCGTCTTCAACGTTTGTCAAGAATAAACGTTTCAAGGAATCGTCTTCAACATTTGCAAGGATAAAGTTTCAAGGCATTGTCTTCAACCTTTGCAAGAATAAACGTTTCAAAGAGTCGTCTTCAATGTTTGCAAGAATAAACGTTTCAAGGTATCGTCTTCAATGTTTGCAAGAATAAATGTTTCAAGGAGTCATCTTCAACGTTTGAAAGGATAAAGTTTCAAGGAATCGTCTTCAATGTTTGCCAGAAGAAACGTTTCAAGGAATCGTCTTCAACGTTTGTGAAGAATAAACGTTTCAAGGAATCGTCTTCAACATTTGTCAAGTATAAACGTTTCAAGGAATCGTCTTCAACGTTTGCAAGAATAAACGTTTCAAGGAATCGTCTTCAACGTTTGCAAGAATAAACGTTTCAAGGAATCGTCTTCAACGTTTGCAAGAATAAACGTTTCAAGGAATCATCTTCAACGTTTTTCAAGAATAAACATTTCAAGAAATCATCTTCAACGGTTGCAAGAATAAACGTTTCAAGGAATCATCTTCAACGTTTGCAAGAATAAATGTTTCGAGGAATCGTCTTCAACGATTGCAATAACAAACATTTCGAGGAATCGTCTTCACCGTTTGCAAGAATAAACGTTTCGAGGAATCATCTTCAACGTTTGCAAGAATAAATGATACGAGGAATCGTCTTCAACGTTTGCCAGAATAAACGTTTCAAGGAATCGTCCGCAGCATTTACAAGATTTGTTTGAATTTCCAGATGATATTTCATTGGCAGTTTGTGCCATGAATGTTATGCGAGCATTGCAAAAAAAAAACCATGGTGTAAGAAAGAGATAGAAAAAAAGAAATTTATGAAGGAATATCTGTCTACTGTCTACGGCAGAGAGAGAGAGAGAGAGAGAGAGAGAGAGAGAGAGAGAGAGAGAGAGAGAGAGAGAGGTAATCGTCCACTGAATTTTATACATGAGCTAATTAGACGATAGTGTTTTTAATAGCTAAATTATGCTCTTCAAATGACACTCGTCCGAAAGAACATTAGGCAGATAATTAACTTTGTTTTTTCCTATAATTATCCTAAAGTGCCTATAAAATATAGCTGCTGTTTTGCTTGTCCAGCATATGATTGCGTCTTTAATAGCTCGCGATAGGTTCGATTAGATTACGGGTTACATAGCAAACATTGGCACTTTTAAAAGCAATTTATCCTTGGAAATGATAGGGTGGAAAAACAGGTATGACATAGTATGTATAATATATGTGAAATTAATTCTCCAAATTATATATGAATATTTTGTATATATATCTATATATATATATATATATATATATATATAGCAGTACCAGCCAAACTCGGCTGAATCCCTCGTCAGGCTGGGAGGAGCGAGGAGAGAACAGGTCCCCTTTTGTTCCTTTGTTTGATGTCAGCTACCCCCAAAAATTATGGGAAGTGCCTTGGTTAAATATCCTCTTCTTCAATTTGCTCTCGTAACCATGTTTCTATTTTTCGCTATCGAGTGTTATTCCCCTCATTATTCTTTCCATAGTTCTTGAGTTGTTACCTCATTATTTTCTAAGGCTTAACTAAGGCTCAAAGTTTCTGATACATAGGTTAATACTAGTAGGACCATCTGATTAAATACTTTTCCCTTTAGAGAAAATGGCATTTTACTTTTCATAATATAATTTTCTTTACCGAAAGCTCTCTATGCCATACTTATCTATATATATATATATATATATATAATATATATATATATATATATATATATATATATATATATATATATATATATATATATATATATACAGAAGTAATTTTCTTAATGGCAATCTCTTGAGGTTAAAGTTGTGAGAGTTGTTGCTGTGGGACCTCCTCTCTTATCTCCCTCTACCTGGTCCTAATCTGATTGGATGACCTAATCGATTGACTGATCACATTAACCACGGAACAATTGACCTCCTCAATATATCAAGGATGGCTGATTTTTTGGCCTACTTAATCTCTCTCTCTCTCTCTCTCTCTCTCTCTCTCTCTCTCTCTCTCTCCTATATGTACTGGAGTAGTAGTAGTAGTAGTAGTAGTAGTAGTAGTAGTAGTAGTAGTAGTAATGACACATTGATTATGCATAAACTCAATTTTCTCAAAAATAAGTAAATAATTTGGTAAGAGAACTTCCTGAATAAAATTGGTAAACTGTTCATCTTTACCTTCAAATAATTAACTAACTTGTTAATGTTATCCTCCGAGTAAAATTGATGTAACATTAAACTTTCTTTAAAATGCGTAACTACATTTTTGTCCTTCACCTAAAATAATAATAATAATAATAATAATAATAATATCATCAACAACAATAACTAATAATAGTAATAATATCACAACAATAACTACTACTACTACTACTACTAATAATAATAATAATAATAATAACAATAATAATAATAATAATAAAGATAAAGATAATAATAATAATAATAATCTCAACTATAAATATAGGGAATAAAGAGTTCAAAAACCACCTAAAATTACCTTCGTCTTTTGGTTTCTCTTAATCGTTTTTCACTCCCCCCCCCCACCCTTCCTTCCTTCTCCTCCACAATCATCATCATCTTCTTCCTTCCCCTGAACCACATTAACAACTCAGACCGCCCTAATTCGATTAGGGGATTCCTGCCTTAAGAAGTTTTCTGATTTCAGAATAACTAAAGTTGGCATTTTCTAATTCAATTTACTGGATTAAGGTAACATACTTAGACGAGATTGATCAAAATCATTCTCATAATGTAATATACGTAGACGAGATTGATCAAAATCATTCTCCCAATGTAATATACATGGACGATTTTGATCAAAATCATTCTCCCAATGTAATATACATGGACGATTTTGATCAAAATCATTCTCCCAAGGTAACATACTTAGACGAGATTGATCAAAATCATTCTCCCAATGTAATATACATGGACGATTTTGATCAAAATCATTCTACCACAAAGGTGCACACAGACTTGCACTCAAGCATATATTATTATTATTATTATTATTATTATTATTATTATTATTATTATTATTATCATCACCATTATTATTATTATTATCATTTGCTATGCTAAAACCCTATCTGGAAAAGAAGGATGCTAGAAGCTCAGGGGCCCCAACTTGGAAAATAGCCCAGTGAGGAAAGGAAAAGAGGAAAAAGTAAATATTCTAAAAACAGCAACAACATTAAAATAAATATTTTGCTATATAAACTATAAAAACTTCAAAAAAAAAGAGGAAGAAAAATTAGATAGAATAGTCTGCCCGAGTGTACCCTCAAGCAAAAGAACACTTTAGACGGTCTAACACTTACAGTAAATTGGATGATACTGATGAATAAATATCTTTTTAAGTACTGGAAGTTATAGATACATTTCTATGAATAGATACTAGTATGTAAATTTGTGTTAAAATAAGCCATACTAAATCAATGCAAGCTAGCAGGTTGATTACTTTAGGTTAGGTTACACCAGGCTGGGTAGATCAGGCCAGGTTAGGTTAGCCAGAGTATGCTAGGTTAGGTTAGGCTGAGTAGACTAGATTAAGTTAGGCTGAGTAGGCTAGGTTAGGTCGGATAGGCAAGGTTAGGTTAGGCTGAGTAGGCTAGGCTGGGCTAACCTAGGCTAGATTACGTCGCATGGGCAAGGTTAGGTTAGGCTGGGTATGCTAAGTTGGGTTAGGTTAGGCTGGGTATGCTAAGTTGGGTTAGGTTGGGTACTTTAGGTTAGGTTAGGCTGGGCTGGGTTCGGTCGGGTTGGGTTGGGTTAATTTAGATTAGGCCCTATGCAAGCAGTGGTCTACTCAAAAGAGGATTGAGGTAGTTATATGTGTACATGGGCTGACAAAAAGTTTATGACAAGGTGTATGAATGGAATTAACAAACCAAGATATATATACATATAATAACGGTACCACGCAATGGACTTTAAACGTCTCAATGTCCTATTACATTATATAATTTAAATTTATTTTTCTAATAGAAACATTAGAATTGGAAATTTTGAAATTCTAATTTAGATCATGAAGGGCAGTTGCTCTGAGCAAACTCACCCTGCTATCAGCCTTAACATAGGTAGACTCTATCTTAAGGTCAAGAGATTTCATAAATATTTTTAAAACCTTATCATTGTCAGCCATATTTCAAGTATAATTTTCTTAAATATTAGATCTGCATGGTCAAATTGTCTAAAAATCCCACCTAAATCAACATCTAATATTCTGCGAATATAACACTCCTATTTTCTAAGAGACTACAGCAACGAGTCTAAACTGTATTTATAATCCAAATTAATATCACAAGGGGAGATGCAAGAAAAGTTTAAGTTCTCTAGCTTGAGGGTACACTCGGGCACACTATTCGATCTAATTTCTCTTTCTTTTGTTTTGTTAAAAGATTTATAGGATATATAGGATATATTTATTTTAATGTTGTTACTGTCCTTAAGATATTTTATTTTTCCTTCTTTCCTTTCCTCACTGGGCTACTTTCCCTGTCGGGGCCCCCGGGCTTATAGCATCCTGCTTTTCCAACTAGGGTTGTAGCTTAGCAATTAATAATAATAATAATAATAATAATAATAATAATAATAATAATAATAATATAATTCCCACTCTATGAGACAAAATAAAAATCACGTAAAACGAAGCAATGGGAGAAATCTAGCTGACACCCAAAATCATGGTCAGACCCTCACTCAAGCTGACACCCGAAAACATGGTCAGACCCTCAATCAAGCTGACACCCGAAAACATGGTCAGACCCTCAATCAAGCTGACACCCGAAAACATGGTCAGACCCTCAATCAAGCTGACACCCGAAAACATGGTCAGACCCTCAATCAAGCTGACACCCGAAAACATGGTCAGACCCTCAATCAAGCTGACACCCGAAAACATGGTCAGACCCTCAATCAAGCTGACACCCAAAAACATGGTCAGACCCTCAATCAAGCTGACACCCGAAAACATGGTCAGACCCTCAATCAAGCTGACACCCAAAAACATGGTCAGACCCTCAATCAAGCTGACACCCCAAAAACATGGTCAGAATCTCAAACAATCAACCCCCCCCCCTCTTCCCTCCTACCCCCTTGTCCCCCAATACTGACATTCCTAAAGCAAACATACTATACAATACATGAAAGCAATATTCTTTTCCGGCCTATCGTTCCATTTTTTTTTTCTATGGCCTTTTACATCGTGAATATTGATGACGAGGGAGGGTACACAGAACGGAAGGTAGGCATTAAAGGTATATACAGTATAGAATTCACCAGGAAACATTGCTTCCATGAATGTACAGTACATTAAAGCTTTTGGAGGAATCAAGCCTTTTTGGGTAAATGATTCTACAAGGATGGTGGCTGTTGTTAAATATCACTTTATGAACAATGTCATTCGACTTGTTACTTCTATGAAGAAAATGCATAAATGAGGGGTTTTCTGCAGTCAATGCAAACGCACAAATTATCATTTTACTTGTTTCAGTTGTTCCATGTGCATAAATTCAGCCAGACACACACGCATATATATATATATATATATATAAATTAATGTATATAGGCACACGTATTTATTTATGTATACATGTATATCTATTATTCACATATGTAAATATTTGTATAAATGTACACACACACACATATATATATATATATATATATTCTAAAAACATCAATTTATATATATATATATATATATATAATCTAAAACATCAAATATATATATATATATATATATATATTATATATGGGTCTGTGTATGTCCCCTAATTACATATGTTGCTATATTCTATAAACGTACCGGTGACAACAATTACCTCCACTAAGCACAGGTGTTTCTACCTTAATTATTCATACCTAATTCTATATACCTTATTATGCAACGACACCTGCGAACAACTTATACTTAATAAAGATAGAATTCTTTATCAAAACGCCCCATCTGCTAAATATCTATAACAATTTTGACTTCATTATAAGTATAAAAGATCACTATTACAGGATAATCACGTATTAGACGTATTATGAAGAACCGTATTATATTCAAGATATCGTTTGGCAATGCATTGTGAATGCATACTGCAACTCGTGTGCAATCAATTTGATATCATTGTTGAGTAATTGAATATCCTTTAGGAATAATCTAAATGAGGATCTTGCCGAGGCCAGGAGGCAATCATAAACCCACGTACAACGTGTTGTAATGTTGCACAGCAAGATGAGAGAGAGAGAGAGAGAGAGAGAGAGAGAGAGAGAGAGAGAGAGAGCCTTACCTTATTGCCTTATTTTTTGGGGGGGTTCCCCCAGGTCCCTCAGTGTGAGGCACCTCGTATATCCACCAGAGAGAGAGAGAGAGAGAGAGAGAGAGAGAGAGAGAGAGAGATGAAGTAGAAACGGAGGAATAGCAGAACACTGTTAAAAATTTGCATTAAAAAAACGTAAATGCCTGGCAACATTTATTCCAGGAATTTTACCTTTTAAAAAACAGACATATTGACTTAAAATAGTGATATTATGGTCACCAACCCGTATAAGATTATAGCAAAGTAAGGTAAAATTACGGTCGCCTATATTTCACTGAAATACGGTTGAGAACAGTATATCTTTACGGAGAATTTTTACGGTTTTTTCTAACAGTGAAGACTAAGAACTTATTGCAGCTGGGTTTTGAAGAGATACTGCAATGATATTTAGATAATATTCATAGTGTACTACATGAGGTACAGTTGGACGCAGGAATTTCTGGCACACCTTGATCTGTGGAAGTGACCCGTCAAATAATTTCTGCTGTTCTGCTAAGCCAGTTATTCTGTTTACCCCAGAGGTTTAAATTATCTTTTTCTTGTCCGAAAGGTTCATTATGCTGAAAACCAGTTATTATTATTATTATTATCATTATTATTATTATTATTATTATTATTTGCTAAGTTACACCCCTCGATGGAAAAGCAGGATTCTACAAGCCAAGGGGCCCCAACTGGGAAAATATCTCAGTGAGGAAAGGAACCAAGGAAAAATTAAATATTTTAAGAACAGCAACATCTAAACAAATATTTCAATATAAACCATAAAAACTTTAACAAAACAAGAGAAAGAAAAATTAGATAGAATAGTTATGGAAAGGCAGGATGCTATAAGCCCAGGGGCCCCAACAGGGAAAATAGCTAAGTGAGGAAAGGAAACAAGGAAAAACTAAATATTTTAAGAACAGCAACATCTAAACAAATATTTCAATATAAACTATAAAAACTTTAACAAAACAAGAGAAAGAAAAATTAGATAGAATAGTTATGGAAAAGAAGGATGCTATAAGTCCCGGGGCCCAACAGGGAAAATGGCTCAGTGACGAAAGGAAACAAGAAAAAATTAAATATTTTAAGAACAGCAACATTTAAACAAATATTTCAATATAAACTATAACAACTTCAACAAAACAAAAGAAAGAGAAATTAGATAGAATAGTTCTGGACTTTTCACAACCTCTGCCATCTCTATTTACACTAGTTATTTGGTTAGCCGCTGCGCAGTTAGGGAGTGACACGGTGTACTCCCTCAGAGTGAGGTGTGTCAGGAATATCTGTATCCAACTGTAAACCGACGGGACTATTCCTATATATTTCCTCTTTAAGCGATTTAAAATATTCAGAGGAGAGCTTATGAAATCCTCCACAGAACTAAGCAATAGATATATAAATGTTAATATTAAATCATAATCAGAGATTTAGTTTATTGCCGATTCAAAGGGAATTTTCAATAATATTGTTGATACAGAACTGCGTTATCAAAGGAGGGATGAAAATTGGATTGTAGTAGAGTTGAAGGGACTGGATCTCTCTCTCTCTCTCTCTCTCTCTCTCTCTCTCTTTGTATATATATATATACACACACACATATAATATATATATATATATCTCTCTCTCTCTCTCTCTCTCTCTCTCTCTCTCTCTATATATATATATATATATGCATACATATATACACACACACACACATATATATATATATATATATGTATATATATATATATATATACACACACACACACATATATATATATATATATATATACATATCTATATATGTGTGTGTGTGCGTGTGTGTGTATATATTACATTTATCCGAAAGGAGATGACACAAAAAAATATTAATAACTAAACCATAAAGAAAAAACATAAATTTTCTAATCAATCAATTTCACCCACCAAGAACTAAACCTGATTCCAAGAGTTTGAAAGATAAACAGCATTATTACTAAACATGAAAAGTATTTTTCAGACAATATAGAAATGAAAATAAATAAATAAATAAATAAATAAATAAATAAATCAAGATGAGAAAACAAGTTCTTTAAAATTATACCACCCTTATATATCAACAGTTCAATGAAGAAACTGAATAATGATACCCTTAGACACCAACATAATCCAATGAAGAAACACTGAATGATAAAAAAAATCGTGGTACCAATTATTCATGGAAAACCAAGTTCTTTAAAATTGTACCACCCTTAAACACCAATGCAGTCCAATGAAGAAACACTGAATAATAAAAAAAATTCGTGGTACCAATTATTCATGGAAAACAAGTTCTTTAAAATTATACCACCCTTATATATCAACAGTCCAATGAAGAAACTGAATAATGATACCCTTAGACACCAACATAATCCAATGAAGAAACACTGAATGATAAAAAAAATCGTGGTACCAATTATTCATGGAAAACCAAGTTCTTTAAAATTGTACCACCCTTAAACACCAATGCAGTCCAATGAAGAAACACTGAATAATAAAAAAAATTCGTGGTACCAATTATTCATGGAAAACAAGTTCTTTAAAATTATACCACCCTTATATATCAACAGTCCAATGAAGAAACTGAATAATGATACCCTTAGACACCAACATAATCCAATGAAGAAACACTGAATGATAAAAAAAATTCGTGGTACCAATTATTCATGGAAAACAAGTTCTTTAAAATTGTACCACCCTTAGACACCAATGCAGTCCAATGAAGAAACACTGAATGATAAAAAAAATCGTGGTACCAATTATTCATGGAAAACAAGTTCTTTAAAATTGAACCACCCTTAGACACCAATGCAGTCCAATGAAGAAACACTGAATGATAAAAAAAAATCGTGGTACCAATTATTCATGGAAAACAAGTTCTTTAAAATTGAACCACCCTTAAGCCTGCCTGACACTTGCGCGCATTTTTGCCACGCACTGGCACGCATTGATGCGCGCCAGTGCGTGCCACTTTGTGGCACGCACTGGTGTTTTTCCCGCACTGTTCACGACCAGTTCACTCCAGTTCGCGCATCGTTCACGCGATGGCACGAATTGGCACGCGTAGTTCACGAGAAGTTCACAACACGTTCACGCGAGTTCCCTCATCATTCCGCATCGTTTCCGCATCGTTCACGCCAGTTCACGAATTGGCCACTCCATATAAAAACGGGGCTTCTCCAACCCGAGGACATTCTTGTATTGGCTTCGGAAGAGACAACAATGCTTTCTGTCAGAGACACCATTGCATTGAGGAGAAGATACGTATCTTTTTCGTTTGTATTTTTTGTTGCCCTTTATTTTTGTTTCAATAAGAAAGCATTTGATTTACATATAAATAGCAGACATAAAATATGTAGAAGTATCAAGAAAGCATTTTATTTTAACATTAAAAGCAGCAAACATGAAAAGTTTTTAGGCTGTTGATTTTAAGGTAATAAAGAAAAAAAGTGTGTTGAAATAAGAAATCATTTTATTTTTACATTAAAACAGCAAACAGAAAA
>NC_090760.1:619820-622320 GCF_036898095.1 Palaemon carinicauda | reverse complement strand
GGAAAAACCATTTTATTAGTTATTAAATATGAGGAAAAATAAGCTTTTAACTTGAATAGGTTATATGAAAGGAGAAACCATTTTATTAGTGATTAAATATGAGCAAAAATAAGCTTTTAACTTGAATGGGTTATATGAAAGGAGAAACCATTTTATTAGTGATTAAATATGAGGAAAAATAAGCTTTTAACTTGAATAGGTTATATGAAAGGAGAAACTATTTGATTAGTGATTAAATATGAGGAAAAATAAGCTTTTAACTTGAATAGGTTATATGAAAGGAGAAACCATTTTATTAGTTATTAAATATGAGGAAAAATAAGCTTTTAACTTGAATAGGTTATATGAAAGGAGAAACCATTTTATTAGTGATTAAATATGAGGAAAAATAAGCTTTTAACTTGAATAGGTTATATGAAAGGAGAAACCATTTTATTAGTTATTAAATATGAGGAAAAATAAGCTTTTAACTTGAATGGGTTATATGAAAGGAGAAACCATTTTATTAGTGATTAAATATGAGGAAAAATAAGCTTTTAACTTGAATAGGTTATATGAAAGGAGAAACCATTTTATTAGTTATTAAATATGAGGAAAAATAAGCTTTTAACTTGAATGGGTTATATGAAAGGAGAAACCATTTTATTAGTGATTAAATATGAGGAAAAATAAGCTTTTAACTTGTATAGGAAATATGAAAGGAGAAACCATTTTATTAGTTATTAAATATGAGCAATAATAAGCTTTTAACTTGAATAGGTTATATGACAGGAGAAACTATTTTATTAGTTATTAAATATGAGCAATAATAAGCTTTTAACTTGAATAGGTTATATGACAGGAGAAACCATTTTAGTTGTTATTAAATATGAGGAAAAATAAGCTTTTAACTTGAATAGGTTATATGAAAGGAGAAACCATTTTAGTTGTTATTAAATATGAGGAAAAATAAGCTTTTAACTTGAATGGGTTATATGAAAGGAGAAACCATTTTATTAGTGATTAAATATGAGCAATAATAAGCTTTTAACTTGAATAGGTTATATGAAAGGAGAAACCATTTTATTAATTATTAAATATGAGGAAAAATAAGCTTTTAACTTAAATGGGTTATATGAAAGGAGAAACCATTTTATTAGTTATCAAATATGAGGAAAAATAAGCTTTTAACTTAAATGGGTTATATGAAAGGAGAAACCATTTTATTAGTTATTAAATATGAGGAAAAATAAGCTTTTAACTTAAATGGGTTATATGAAAGGAGAAACCATTTTATTAGTTATTAAATATGAGGAAAAATAAGCTTTTAACTTAAATGGGTTATATGAAAGGAGAAACCATTTTATTAGTTATTAAATATGAGGAAAAATAAGCTTTTAACTTAAATGGGTTATATGAAAGGAGAAACCATTTTATTAGTTATTAAATATGAGGAAAAATAAGCTTTTAACTTAAATGGGTTATATGAAAGGAGAAACCATTTTATTAGTTATTAAATATGAGGAAAAATAAGCTTTTAACTTAAATGGGTTATATGAAAGGAGAAACCATTTTATTAGTTATTAAATATGAGGAAAAATAAGCTTTTAACTTAAATGGGTTATATGAAAGGAGAAACCATTTTATTAGTTATTAAATATGAGGAAAAATAAGCTTTTAACTTAAATGGGTTATATGAAAGGAGAAACCATTTTATTAGTTATTAAATATGAGGAAAAATAAGCTTTTAACTTAAATGGGTTATATGAAAGGAGAAACCATTTTATTAGTTATTAAATATGAGGAAAAATAAGCTTTTAACTTAAATGGGTTATATGAAAGGAGAAACCATTTTATTAGTTATTAAATATGAGGAAAAATAAGCTTTTAACTTGAATAGGTTATATGAAAGGAGAAACCATTTTATTAGTTATTAAATATGAGGAAAAATAAGCTTTTAACTTGAATAGGTTATATGAAAGGAGAAACTATTTGATTAGTTATTAAATATGAGGAAAAATAAGCTTTTAACTTAAATGGGTTATATGAAAGGAGAAACCATTTTATTAGTTATTAAATATGAGGAAAAATAAGCTTTTAACTTAAATGGGTTATATGAAAGGAGAAACCATTTTATTAGTTATTAAATATGAGGAAAAATAAGCTTTTAACTTAAATGGGTTATATGAAAGGAGAAACCATTTTATTAGTTATTAAATATGAGGAAAAATAAGCTTTTAACTTGAATAGGTTATATGAAAGGAGAAACCATTTTATTAGTTATTAAATATGAGGAAAAATAAGCTTTTAACTTAAATGGGTTATATGAAAGGAGAAACCATTTTATTAGTTATTAAATATGAGGAAAAATAAGCTTTTAACTTAAATGGGTTATATGAAAGGAGAAACCATTTTATTAGTTATTAAATATGAGGAAAAATAAGCTTTTAACTTAAATGGGTTATATGAAAGGAGAAACCATTTTATTAGTTATTAAATATGAGGAAAAATAAGCTTTTAA
>NC_090760.1:598232-610732 GCF_036898095.1 Palaemon carinicauda | reverse complement strand
GTTGGTGAATTGCTGGGCCGGCTACAAGCCTCAAAAGGGACTCTCCCTCAAAACAACAACAACAATCTGGAAGAGCAGAAGCCCCAGAAGGAAACTTCAAGGGAAGAGACCAAAAAGGTCCCCTTAGCTCATATGGGAAAAGGCACAACTGGCTTCTTTAAAAAGAAAATCGGTGAACCTGAGTGTCATATCACCTTCCAAGGTGCGAAGGTTAGAGTTAACACCAAGAGGGACTATGAGCAAAAGGGGCATGTGACTGCCGACTTGGGTGTCCCAAGGAAGCTCCACAGAGCCATTTATGGAGTGGAAGGAAGGAAGCTGAAGGAAATCACCCGCGAGAGTGGTGTCAAATCTATTTGTATGCCACGAAGGGACGACTCCAGTAATTTAATCACAATCATTGGGACCATTGAGCAGGTTCAATTAGCAGCCGATCATATCGATAAGCTTCTGAAGAGACACCGTTAAGTGAATACTTGGATCCGCAAATGGATGGAAAAAAAAAAAAAAAAAAAAAAAAAAAAAAAAAAAAAGGGATCCGCAAGTGGATGAAAAAAAAAAAAAAAAAAAAAAAAAAAAAAAAAAAAAAAAAGGAAAAGAAGAACAAGAAGAAGAAGAACTTCAATTTCAGTTTATTTTGAGAGGAAAATTAGATTTAGCCGAGTTTTGCAAGGACCAAAACTTAAGTATCTTTGACCTGCTTTGAAGAACGCTTGGAAGGACTAGCCAGCTTGAGGGATGCAATGCTCAACTATCCAACTTGAAGGATGCTTGGACCACCCTGGAGGACAACCGGCTATGCAGAGTGATGAAACCTGGCAAAGTCTAGTATGCTATGTACCTTGGTGACCGAGTACAAGGCGTTCGTCAAGTGTACAAATGGTCGGATATCTAGATCTATTCCTCTGGATACCAACCTTCGGGTAGTTCTGGGGGAATAATCTAGAAGACTGGCTCTGCAGAGGGAACAAGCTAGGCTTCTTCTAGTACGCACTCTTGTCCTTATAGGTTGACCCAAGATACTTCAGCTGGGGAAGGAAGCTGCGCCTCTTCCTAAGGAGGGCAGTCTGGATAGGTGTTCATCAAATGGCTGGTGATGAAGGTTGAAAAACTGGAATGAGCAGAGTAAGTTTTGGTTCTTACACTTGGTGAGTTGATGCCCTCACAATTTTGTGAAAGGAATAGTATCTTCTTCTTTTTCTTCTTTTTCTTTTAGGATTAAGGTTTGTTTTTTTAGGTTTAAGGTTTTTTTTTTAGGCTTAAGGTTTTTTTTTTAGGCTTAAAGTTTGTTTTTTTAGGTTTAAGGTTTGTTTTTTTAGGTTTAAGGTTTTTTTTTAGGCTTAAGGTTTTTTTTAGGCTTAAGGACTGGCTATGCAGGTGGAGAACCTCTGATACCGATGAATGAGCGCATCCTGTTTGGGTGGGGAAAATGACGCTTGGCTTCACCACTTGGCCTGCTTGGCTTCACTGCCTGGCCCGCTTGGCTTCACCGCCTGGCCCGCTTGGCTTCACCGCCCGGCACAACAATGGCTCTTGGCTTCACCGCCTGGCCCGCTTGGCTTCACCGCCCGGCACAACAATGGCGCTTGGCTTCACCGCCTGGCCCGCTTGGCTTCACAGCCCGGCCCAACAATGGCGCTTGGCTTCACCGCCTGGCCCGCTTGGCTTCACTGCCTGGCCCGCTTAGCTTCACCGCCTGGCCCGCTTGGCTTCACCGCCCGGCCCAACAATGGCGCTTGGCTTCACCGCCTGGCCCGCTTGGCTTCACCGCCTGGCCCGCTTGGCTTCACCGCCTGGCCCGCTTGGCTTCACCGCCTGGCCCGCTTGGCTTCACCGCCCGGCACAACAATGGCGCTTGGCTTCACCGCCTGGCCCGCTTGGCTTCACCGCCCGGCACAACAATGGCGCTTGGCTTCACCGCCTGGCCCGCTTGGCTTCACCGCCCGGCACAACAATGGCGCTTGGCTTCACCGCCTGGCCCGCTTGGCTTCACCGCCCGGCACAACAATGGCACTTGGCTTCACTGCCTGGCCCGCTTGGCTTCACCGCCCGGCAAAACAAAGGCGCTTGGCTTCACCGCCCGGCAAAACAAAGGCGCTTGGCTTCACCGCCCAGCAAAACAATGGCGCTTGGCTTCACCGCCTGGCCCGCTTGGCTTCGCCGCCCGGCACAACAATGGCGCTTGACTTCACCGCCTGGCCCGCTTGGCTTCACCGCCCGGCACAACAATGGCGCTTGGCTTCACCGCCTGGCCCGCTTGGCTTCACCGCCCGGCACAACAATGACGCTTGGCTTCACCGCCCGGCACAACAATGGCGCTTGGCTTCACCGCCCGGCACAACAATGGCGCTTGGCTTCCCCGCCTGGCCCGCATGGCTTCACCGCCCGGCACAACTATGGCGCTTGGCTTCACCGCCTGGCCCGCTTGGCTTCACCACCCGGCACAACAATGACGCTTGGCTTCACGGCCTGGCCCGCTTGGCTTCACCGCCCGGCACAACAATGGCGCTTGGCTTCACCGCCCGGCAAAACAAAGGCGCTTGGCTTCACCGCCCGGCACAACAATGGCGCTTGGCTTCACCGCCTGGCCCGCTTGGCTTCACCGCCCGGCACAACAATGGCGCTTGGCTTCACCGCCTGGCCCGCTTGGCTTCACCGCCCGGCACAACAATGGCGCTTGGCTTCACCGCCCAGCACAACAATGGCGCTTGGCTTCACCGCCTGGCCCGCTTGGCTTCACCGCCCGGCACAACAATGGCGCTTGGCTTCACCGCCCGGCACAACAATGGCGCTTGGCTTCACCGCCTGGCCCGCTTGGCTTCACCGCCCGGCACAACAATGGCGCTTGGCTTCACCGCCTGGCCCGCTTGGCTTCACCGCCCGGCACAACAATGGCGCTTGGCTTCACCGCCTGGCCCGCTTGGCTTCACCGCCTGGCCCGCTTGGCTTCACCGCCCGGCACAACAATGGCGCTTGGCTTCACCGCCTGGCCCGCTTGGCTTCACCGCCCGGCACAACAATGGCGCTTGGCTTCACCGCCTGGCCCGCTTGGCTTCACCGCCCGGCACAACAAAGGCGCTTGGCTTCACCGCCCGGCAAAACAAAGGCGCTTGGCTTCACCGCCCGGCAAAACAATGTCGCTTGGCTTCACCGCCTGGCCCGCTTGGCTTCGCCGCCCGGCACAACAATGGCGCTTGGCTTCACCGCCTGGCCCGCTTGGCTTCACCGCCCGGCACATCAATGACGCTTGGCTTCACCGCCTGGCCCGCTTGGCTTCACCGCCCGGCACAACAATGACGCTTGGCTTCACCGCCTGGCCCGCTTGGCTTCACCGCCCGGCACAACAATGGCGCTTGGCTTCACCGCCCGGCACATCAATGACGCTTGGCTTCACCGCCTGGCCCGCTTGGCTTCACCGCCCGGCACAACAATGACGCTTGGCTTCACCGCCTGGCCCGCTTGGCTTCACCGCCCGGCACAACAATGGCGCTTGGCTTCACCGCCCGGCACATCAATGACGCTTGGCTTCACCGCCTGGCCCGCTTGGCTTCACCGCCCGGCACAACAATGGCGCTTGGCTTCACCGCCCGGCACAACAATGGCGCTTGGCTTCACCGCCTGGCCCGCTTGGCTTCACCGCCCGGCACAACAAAGGCGCTTGGCTTCACCGCCCGGCAAAACAATGGCGCTTGGCTTCACCGCCTGGCCCGCTTGGCTTCCCCGCCCGGCACAACAATGGCGCTTGGCTTCACCGCCTGGCCCGCTTGGCTTCACCGCCCGGCACATCAATGACGCTTGGCTTCACCGCCTGGCCCGCTTGGCTTCACCGCCCGGCACAACAATGACGCTTGGCTTCACCGCCTGGCCCGCTTGGCTTCACCGCCCGGCACAACAATGGCGCTTGGCTTCACCGCCCGGCACATCAATGACGCTTGGCTTCACCGCCTGGCCCGCTTGGCTTCACCGCCCGGCACAACAATGGCGCTTGGCTTCACCGCCTGGCCCGCTTGGCTTCACCGCCCGGCACAACAATGGCGCTTGGCTTCACCGCCTGGCCCGCTTGGCTTCACCGCCCGGCACAACAATGGCGCTTGGCTTCACCGCCTGGCCCGCTTGGCTTCACCGCCCGGCACAACATTGGCGCTTGGCTTCACCGCCTGGCCCGCTTGGCTTCACCGCCCGGCACAACAATGGCGCTTGGCTTCACCGCCTGGCCCGCTTGGCTTCACCGCCCGGCACAACAATGGCGCTTGGCTTCACCGCCTGGCCCGCTTGGCTTCACCGCCCGGCACAACAATGGCGCTTGGCTTCACCGCCTGGCCCGCTTGGCTTCACCGCCCGGCACAACAATGGCGCTTGGCTTCACCGCCTGGCCCACTTGGCTTCACCGCCCGGCACAACAATGGCGCTTGGCTTCACCGCCCGGCACAACAATGACGCTTGGCTTCACCGCCTGGCCCGCTTGGCTTCACCGCCCGGCACAACAATGACGCTTGGCTTCACCGCCTGGCCCGCTTGGCTTCACCGCCTGGCACAACAATGGCGCTTGGCTTCACCGCCTGGCCCACTTGGCTTCACCGCCCGGCACAACAATGGCGCTTGGCTTCACCGCCCGGCACAACAATGGCGCTTGGCTTCACCGCCTGGCCCGCTTGGCTTCACCGCCCGGCACAACAATGACGCTTGGCTTCACCACCCGGCACAACAATGGCGCTTGGCTTCACCGCCCGGCACAACAATGGCGCTTGGCTTCACCGCCTGGCCCGCTTGGCTTCACAGCCCGGCACAACAATGGCGCTTGGCTTCACCGCCCGGCACAACAATGGCGCTTGGCTTCACCGCCTGGCCCGCTTGGCTTCACCGCCCGGCACAACAATGGCGCTTGGCTTCACCGCCCGGCACAACAATGGCGCTTGGCTTCACCGCCCGGCACAACAATGGCGCTTGGCTTCACCGCCTGGCCCGCTTGGCTTCACCGCCCGGCACAACAATGGCGCTTGGCTTCACCGCCCGGCACAACAATGGCGCTTGGCTTCACCGCCCGGCACAACAATGGCGCTTGGCTTCACCGCCTGGCCCGCTTGGCTTCACCGCCCGGCACAACAATGGCGCTTGGCTTCACCGCCCGGCACAACAATGGCGCTTGGCTTCACCGCCTGGCCCGCTTGGCTTCACCGCCCGGCACAACAATGACGCTTGGCTTCACCGCCTGGCCCGCTTGGCTTCACCGCCCGGCACAACAATGGCGCTTGGCTTCACCGCCCGGCACAACAATGGCGCTTGGCTTCACCGCCTGGCCCGCTTGGCTTCACCGCCCGGCACAACAATGGCGCTTGGCTTCGCCGCCCGGCACAACAATGGCGCTTGGCTTCACCGCCCGCCACAACAATGACGCTTGGCTTCACCGCCTGGCCCACTTGGCTTCACCGCCCGGCACAACAATGGCGCTTGGCTTCACCGCCTGGCCTGCTTGGCTTCACCGCCCGGCACAACAATGACGCTTGGCTTCACCGCCTGGCCCGCTTGGCTTCACCGCCCGGCACAACAATGACGCTTGGCTTCACCGCCTGGCCCGCTTGGCTTCACCGCCCGGCACATCAATGACGCTTGGCTTCACCGCCTGGCCCGCTTGGCTTCACCGCCCCGCACAACAATGGCGCTTGGCTTCACCGCCCGGCACAACAATGGCGCTTAGCTTCACCGCCTGGCCCGCTTGGTTTCACCGCCCGGCACAACTATGGCGCTTGGCTTCACCGCCTGGTTAGCTTGGCTTCACCGCCCGGCACAACAATGGCGCTTGGCTTCACCGCCTGGCCCGCTTGGCTTCACCGCCCGGCACAACAATGACGCTTGGCTTCACCGCCTGGCCCACTTGGCTTCACCGCCCGGCACAACAATGGCGCTTGGCTTCACCGCCCGGCACAACAATGGCGCTTGGCTTCACCGCCCGGCACAACTATGGCGCTTGGCTTCACCGCCAGGCACAACTATGGCGCTTGGCTTCACCGCCCGGCACAACTATGGCGCTTGGCTTCACCGCCTGGCCAGCTTGGCTTCACCGCCCGGTACAACAATGGCGCTTGGCTTCACCGCCCGGCACAACAATGGCGCTTGGCTTCACCGCCTGGCCCGCTTGGCTTCACCGCCCGGCACAACAATGGCGCTTGGCTTCACCGCCTGGCCCGCTTGGCTTCACCGCCCGGCACAACAATGGCGCTTGGCTTCATCGCCTGGTCCGCTTGGCTTCACCGCCTGGCCTGCTTGGCTTCACCGCCCGGCACAACAATGCCCAAAATGCTGAAGTAGGTTTCAAATTGCTTCTCTTAGTAATCCAACTCAAATACAAGTCATGACACCACTAATAGGCTAGCTGGAGTTGGCCGAAAGCTATTTCAGAAGGAAGGGCAACCTCTGGCGCGGCGGAAAAACCCGTAAGTTCAATGCCCAAAATGCTGAAGTAGGTTTCAAATTGCTTCTCTAAGTAATCCAACTCAAATACAAGTCATGACACCACTAATAGGCTAGCTGGAGTTGGCCGAAAGCTATTTCAGAAGGAAGGGCAACCTCTGGCGCGGCGGAAAAACCCGTAAGTTCAATGCCCAAAATGCTGAAGTAGGTTTCAAATTGCTTCTCTAAGTATTCCAACTCAAATATAAGTCATGACACCACTAATAGGCTAGCTGGAGTTGGCCGAAAGCTATTTCAGAAGGAAGGGCAACCTCTGGCGCGGCGGAAAAACCCGTAAGTTCAATGCCCAAAATGCTGAAGTAGGTTTCAAATTGCTTCTCTAAGTATTCCAACTCAAATACAAGTCATGACACCACTAATAGGCTAGCTGGAGTTGGCCGAAAGCTATTTCAGAAGGAAGGGCAACCTCTGGCGCGGCGGAAAAACCCGTAAGTTCAATGCCCAAAATGCTGAAGTAGGTTTCAAATTGCTTCTCTAAGTAATCCAACTCATAAGTCATGACACCACTAATAGGCTAGCTGGAGTTGGCCGAAAGCTATTTCAGAAGGAAGGGCAACCTCTGGCGCGGCGGAAAAACCCGTAAGTTCAATGCCCAAAATGCTGAAGTAGGTTTCAAATTGCTTCTCTAAGTAATCCAACTCAAATACAAGTCATGACACCACTAATAGGCTAGCTGGAGTTGGCCGAAAGCTATTTCAGAAGGAAGGGCAACCTCTGGCGCGGCGGAAAAACCCGTAAGTTCAATGCCCAAAATGCTGAAGTAGGTTTCAAATTGCTTCTCTAAGTAATCCAACTCATAAGTCATGACACCACTAATAGGCTAGATGGAGTTGGCCGAAAGCTATTTCAGAAGGAAGGGCAACCTCTGGCGCGGCGGAAAAACCCGTAAGTTCAATGCCCAAAATGCTGAAGTAGGTTTCAAATTGCTTCTCTAAGTAATCCAACTCATAAGTCATGACACCACTAATAGGCTAGCTGGAGTTGGCCGAAAGCTATTTCAGAAGGAAGGGCAACCTCTGGCGCGGCGGAAAAACCCGTAAGTTCAATGCCCAAAATGCTGAAGTAGGTTTCAAATTGCTTCTCTAAGTAATCCAACTCAAATACAAGTCATGACACCACTAATAGGCTAGCTGGAGTTGGCCAAAAGCTATTTCAGAAGGAAGGGCAACCTCTGGCGCGGCGGAAAAACCCGTAAGTTCAATGCCCAAAATGCTGAAGTAGGTTTCAAATTGCTTCTCTAAGTAATCCAACTCAAATATAAGTCATGACACCACTAATGGGCTAGCTGGAGTTGGCCGAAAGCTATTTCAGAAGGAAGGGCAACCTCTGGCGCGGCGGAAAAACCCGTAAGTTCAATGCCCAAAATGCTGAAGTAGGTTTCAAATTGCTTCTCTAAGTAATCCAACTCATAAGTCATGACACCACTAATAGGCTAGATGGAGTTGGCCGAAAGCTATTTCAGAAGGAAGGGCAACCTCTGGCGCGGCGGAAAAACCCATAAGTTCAATGCCCAAAATGCTGAAATAGGTTTCAAATTGCTTCTCTAAGTAATCCAACTCAAATATAAGTCATGAGTTATCATAAGACATTCATGAAGTACTGATGACCTGTGAATTGAGATGAAAGTAAAATAGAAAAGAGAAGGGAAGGAAGAAGGGTCGTGGGAACCAAGCCTGCAATAATGGATGTAGGCAAAACCCACCTGATGAGCCCCTTGGTAAGGGCGAAACCCTTATGTATGTCACTTTGGTAGTAGTATGTATGAATTAATTTATATATATAAATAAGTATATATATATATATATATATATATATATATATATATATATATATATATATATATATATATATATATATATATATATATATATATATATATATATATATATATATATATATATATACATATATATATATATATATATATATACATATATATATATATATATATATATATATATCATATATATATGCATACATAACTCAGACAGTCATGAAGGCCCACACCACCATATAGATTATCAGTATAGCTTTTATCTGAAGGGAGTGTGTAATCAGAATCCCGTTGACTTTCGACTGTTGGCCATCAGAGGGCTCTTCTTACAGCTTCAACTATTATAAGCCGTATTTGATGGAAGCTACATTGTTCAAAACTCAAGTAACTACGGCCGGCTCATAATACCTGAAGCTGTAAGCATCACCCTCCAAAGGCCAACTCCCAACATTCAATGGGATTCTGATTATACGCTCTCTTCTAGCAAAAAGTCGTATAGATAACCTCTGTGGTGGTGTGTGGGCCTGCATGCGTGTCGGTGCGTATATGTACATAATGTAAATGTAAATGTATATATATATATATATATATATATATATATATATATATATATAAATTTCTACCTCATACTTGGGATCGAACGCTAGCCCCTTCTAATGAAAGGCCAGGTCCAAATCAACCATGTCACGAGAGCCCATAAAAGAAATTGGAACCTGACGCTAACAGCTGTCCGAGGATTTACCTCGGACAGCTGTTAGCGTCAGGTTCCAATTTCTTTTATGGGCTCTCGTGACATGGTTGGTTTCGACCTGGCCTTTCATTAAAAGGGGCTAGCGTTCGATCCCAAGTATGAGGTAGAAATTTATTTCTATTTGAACACGATGTTGTGTTGATATTTATCCAGATATATATATAATATATATATATATATATATATATATATATATATATATATATATATGTATATATAAAGTATATAATCAACCATTATTTTCTTCATAATCTATGGGTCTTTGAAATTTGAAATGATTTTATCGTTTTATCATTAGTTTTTCATAGAATTCATTTTCAAAATTATCAATCTTAATATTTCGTAATCTCTTATATATAAAAGGAATCTTAAACTTATAATAATAATTAATTATGGTTGTTATGAACAAAATAAATAAACACAAAGAATAATCATTGTTTCTTCAGCCAAAGGCTTTCACCTGAAAACCTAAAGACGCTAAAAAATACTAAGAGGATTCCTGTAGGAGACATACTGACGCCCTCTTGGGAGTTTTCACCATACCATAGCAGTACTCCGGGCCGGAGTCACCTATAATTTGGAGAAATTTCATAGTTGATTGACTGATTGAACCATAAAAGCAAAGATGTCATTTTAAAACTTATAGCTTTCAGAAGACCTGCCTCTGAGACCTGCCTCTGAGGTAAAGTTAAAAATACCGCTGGCATGGTAGGACAAATCATGTCCAAGAATCTTGGCAAGGATAAACCTGCCATCCTCAACTTAAGCCTCAAACAGAAATCCAGTTCTTTCACTACTATATGTGGGGCATTCGGTCAAATAAGGGGTCACTTGAGTTCTGTGTGTGTGTGCATTATAGCCGCGAAAGGAAAGATGAAAATATTCGACTTGAAGGAAGTTAGTACTTTTGTCTTATTAATGATATCAACGGATCCACAAAGTATTAACTCTAATCCAGTTTTTTCAACACTAGACGGCTCCATGGAGAGCTACTGCTTACAGCATGCGAGTACCTTGGGCTTCTCAGCAGGATCAAGACTAGCTGGTATGTTAGACTACCCAATGGCTTATTGGTTGAGACCATCTTCAGATGAAAGTGGGGACATTGTCCCTTCTGTCTGGACAGACACAGCCTCGCCTTCTGTTGGCTTAACCCATCTATAACACAATCAATTTCGAAGGAGGAGGAGCTCCTACAACTAAGGTGAATTCCTTCTGTTTGTTACTCAAAGCTGTACAACCGGATAGTATGATCAGGTCTTGTTCGCCTTGCAGTCGCAAGGTGGTACATCGGTCCCGCTAAGGCCTGGGTATTTAAGCTGTGTACCGGTGAAGTTACCAATGTGGTTGGCCACAATGGTGAGGGATTTGGGTTGACCAGCTGACGTTCTGATGAGCATTTCTTCAGGAGAAATTGGAACTGCAACCAGACCCCTATAATCTCCAACCCACATCTAGAACCACAACCTACACTCTACTAATAACCTTTCTTATCTCTTTGAGCTGTTATTGTTGTTGTTGTTGTTGTTACTAGCAAAGCTACAACCCTAGTTGGAAAAGCAAGATGCTGTAAGTCCAAGGGCTCCAACAGGGAAAAATAGCCGAGAGAGGAAAGCATAAAAGGAAAAAAAATAAACGATCTGAGAAATAATGAATAATTAAAATAAAATATTTTAAAAACAGTAACATCAAAACAGATATTTCATATGTAAACTATAAAAAGACTTATGTCAGCCTGTTCAACATAAAAACTTAAATAGGATGTTTTGAATAATACAGGATAAAATGTTTGGATTTAGGTTACACATCCCAGCACTGTAATCTCAGAAGCCATTCAACACCCTAATGCATCCAGGGTCAAATCCTTTTATTAATTATTACTATCCTTATTATTATTATTATTATTATTATTATTATTATTATTATTATTATATCGGGAAGGAAAATCAAATAATGATAAGAGAAAATAATAATAATAGAGAGAGAGAGAGAGAGAGAGAGAGAGAGAGAGAGAGAGAGAGAGAGAGAGAGAGAGAGAGGGGGGGGGGGTCCTATCCAAATGATTAACATTGAACATTAAGAAACGACAGATCTGACATAAAAAAGAAATGCTTGTGCATTCAATCAGAGAAATGAGCAAAGATAATACTCTACCCATTGAAATTCCATCTTCATTGCTTTAATGCTCAAAGAAATATTTAAAGGCCACTAGAAAATAACTCTTTTGTAATCACGAGGCTCAATACTGCGCAGTACTCTAGAAGTTTTATTCCAGCTGTGACCAAGTTGTGGAATGATCTTCCTAATCGGGTGGTTGAATCAGTAGAACTTCAAAAGTTCAAAGTTGGAGCAAATGCTTTTTTGTTGACCAGGCGGACATGAGTCTTTTTATAGTTTATTTATGACATATTTGTTTTTGATGTTGTTGATAGTTTATTATATGACATGTCTGTTTTGATATTGTTTCTTATTTTAGAATGATTTATTGTTAATTTGTTCTCTTCATTTATTTATTTCCTTATTTCCTTTCCTCACTGGGCTATTTTTCCCTGTTGGAGCCCCTGGGCTTATAGCATCTTGCTTTTCCAACTAGGGTTGTAGCTTGGATAATAATAATAATAATAATAATAATAATAATACGCTTAAAAGGTTTAAAGGTCACCCATGAATGGCAAAAGCAAAGGACAGTGACCCTAGATTCTAGAGACAGAACAATGCCATATGGTATGGTAAGCAGCTCATCTAGGAGGACACTCCAAAATCAAACCATTGTTCTCTAGTCTTGGGTAGTGCCATAGCCTCTGTACCATGCTCTTCCACTGTCTTAGGTTAGATTTCTCTTGCTTGAGGGTACACTCGGCACACTATTCTATCTCATTTCTCTTCCTCTTGTTTTGTTAAAAATTTTGTAGTTTATATAGGAGATTGTTATTTTAATGTTACTCTTCTGAAGATATCTTATTTACCCTTATTTCCTTTTGTCACTGAGCTATTTTCCCTGTTGGAGCCCCTGGGCTTATAGCATCCTGCTTTTCCAACTAGGGTTGTAGCTTGGCAAAGAATAATAATAATAATAATAATAATAATAATAATAATAATAATAATAATAAAGACTTGCCAATACGCTTACAGCATATTAACGATATTATTCCTTTAATAGAGAATTCCTTCTGCTGATACATTAGGGACTCTAATTTATTTTAAAAATAATGATACTTACGATGCTAAGATATGTAACACTTCAGAAATTTAATTATATAGGGTTAAATTACACCTGAATAATAACAACATCTTAACTAACTTTCTATCAATTCAAACTTTCAAATTTACAAAAACCAATTCCTAAAAATCCTGAAATACTTGATATTAAGTGGCGATACCATTAGACAATAACAAGGTGTCTGAACAAGGCTGAACAAATAGTGAATGATTATAACATCAGTATTAAAATTCAAACGTTATCAATAACAGCAATTACAAAACAAACTCTCATGTATGTATACATAC